>NW_016832310.1:0-4358 GCF_001698545.2 Rhinopithecus bieti | reverse complement strand
GGTTGGCGCGCGCGGGAAAGGTTGGCGCGCGGGAACAGTTTTGGCGCGTGCGGGAGAAACTTAGGCGCGCGCGGGAGAAACTTAGGTGCGCGCGGGAAAAGCTTTGGGCGCGCGCAGGAAGGGTTTATAAATAAAGAACCCGGGAATGCGCCCTCTTGTCTCTGCTTTGCGGAGATCAAGCAACAGAGGTCGGCTAATTCCGGGCCTCATGGCTCCGGACAACCTATTGGCTTGGTTAGTGCATCAGCCTCCCTGTTATGAATCTTGTACAGATAAACCACCATGAAAGGACTCCTGCATTGGTAGACAGAAGACCTGGGCTTAAATCTCAGCTTCCTGATGGTGGGATGACTCTTGGTAGTTTATAACTTTTCTAAGTCTCAGATTCCTCATCCCGTGAAAAGGGGATAATAATGTTCAACGGTCAGTGTTGTAATACAGTTTAAATGAAAGGACTGTATTGGTAGTTGGTAATTTAAGACACCTACTGCTAGAGATCCCAAAGCCCTCAATCAGGCCTATGTGGGGGCACAGAGAGGACAAGGTCAAGTGAATGCTTCATGTTGGGGGTGGTGTTTTAATCACTAGCTGGAGTTTGGTTACAAGTCCCAATACACTTCTCCTGGTGAGCTGAGCTGAACCACATGGAACCATGTGGAATCTTTTCATTTCCGCTGAAGCAGACCAAAGTTCTATTCTAGAGGCAGGAAAAGTGGCCGTCCAGTCCCCTTTCCCTTCTTGGCTTCTTAGGTTTTGTGTACGTTTAAGAAAAACTGAATCAAGAAACAGAAAGGGAAATAAGCATTGTCCCTGAAATCTGAAACAAAGCCGCTATAAGAGCATAGGAATATTTCTAAGCAACAACACTGTGTCTGGCTCTGTGTGAAGCACGATCTTATTTAATCTTCATAGCAATCCTATAAAGTAGTTATTATCATGTGCATTTTACAATGGAGGAATGAGACTTAGAAAGATGAGATAAAGTTGGCCGGGCGCGGTGGCTCAAGCCTGTAATCCCAGCACTTTGGGAGGCCGAGACGGGCGGATCACGAGGTCAGGAGATCGAGACCATCCTGGCTAACACAGTGAAACCCCGTCTCTACTAAAATACAAAAAACTAGCCGGGCGAGGTGGCGGGCGCCTGTAGTCCCAGCTACTCGGGAGGCTGAGGCAGGAGAATGGCGTAAACCCGGGAGGCGGAGCTTGCAGTGAGCTGAGGTCCGGCCACTGTACTCCAGCCTGGGCGAGAGAGCGAGACTCTGTCTCAAAAAAAAAAAAAGAAGGCCCACTAGCTGGATGTCCAAAGTTGAACAGCTGTAAGCTGGTAGCAGATAACATATTTGAACTAATTCACTGAAGGGCACAGCTCACATGCATAACCAGTCTACCCGCTACCTGAGACTGTACAGAAAGCATCCTCTTATGTCATCAGCTTTGTGTTTCTATATGCTTGACTTGGGGAAAACACATCCCATCCCTTTAAAAATATATTTAAAATGCCCGGCATCAGCCTTTGGAATTCTTAAAACCTATCAAGCTGTATTATTAACATGAAAGGGAACCTTCTTATTTGGTAGATGAGAACATCTCTGTAAAAGCATTGGAGCAGAGGAAAACCTAATCCCTTTTGTCAACACCATGATGACAAGTGTTATACTCTGGGTGTATGAGTGATAACACGGTTGCTTCACCATGTAATTATTATTGTTTCCATTGGTGTTATCATAGCAGTAATTATCACTAACTAACATATGGCATTTGGTAGTGACTTGGAAAACATCCTGTCACTTTGGCTTTATAATTTGGGGTGGGTGTTGATGGCATTATGTTATGAATCATGCCCTGCCAATTGTTCCTTCTCCCACAGGGGTCCCATGGGAGCCATACACACAGGGGACAATAGCAGATTGGGAAACAAAGCATCACTTTGTCACAAGCTGTACAAGTACCTGATTTCCTAATATAAACACCTAGTAAAGATTAGGTAGGGAGGTTTGGCTGATACTTAGGTCTTAAACAGGCTCTCTTCACCCCTCTGGCTGCATGGGAGAAGCAAAGAGGGAAGAGCTAGTTAAACCTGTGTATAGTGCAGACTAGGTAAACTCACCCACTTTACTGAAGCATGAAGAAGGTGAGAGAGAATCAGAATCCCCTGAGAGGCCAAACTTTGCCTGTGTTTCTGTATTATACAGATGTATAAAGCAGCCCAGTGCCAGACTGCTAGTCTATTAATATACAGTGATCTTTAGTGGCTTCTAGAACTTGGAACAAAGATATTAGCAACTTCACCCATGGAGAGAAAGCTGCAAGAAATATGGCATATGGGAATCTGGAAGGGGATGGTAAGATGCATCTACAGTTTGCAGAGGGAGGGCTGCCTATATACCTGTGCTCAAATCCTTGTCTTAGGATATCCTTTTGGTAGAACCCCCAACTAGGTGCTTTCACTTGTTGTTTTCTATTCCTTGTTTTTCTTACATACCTATGAGCTTCATGGAAACAAGGTTGAAACTGACCCAATATTCCCATGGACAGGTGTTTTTTTTTTTTTTTTTTTTTTTTTTTTTTTTTTGATAAACATAGAAATTGACCCTTCTGGTCTTAAAGCTTGAAACTTACATTTGTTTATCTGAGTTCCTTCCTTGGGAAAGGACCTCCAGACTTCTTGAAAAGTATCAAAGAACTGAAATTCATCAGATCATTGCATCCAGACAATGAAATTCTAGGTCCCTCATTCATCATGATTGCTTCCTTACCCCTCCCGAATTCCTGTTTTCTCCTTCATAGTTGCTTTTCTTCCTTTCTCTATAGGAATTGTAGTTAGTCAGGGAGATGGATTTGAGACTGAGCTCCCAACTGGTAGAAAATCAGCTTGGAAACGTCAGTTGGGATGAGATTGTGTAAGACCTTGAATTCCAGGCCTCTATAAGCACCTTAGAGATATTAAAATGCTTTAAGTGTAAGGGTGACACATCAGAGCTGTGTTCAGGGAAAGTTAAAGAGTTTACACACCAGCCATAAGCCTGCTGCTATAGTCCAGGCATGAAGTGATAAAGAGAATAATGAGAACCCTGACAGTGAAAGTAGTGAGAGACTAATGGTAAGAAGACCAGGTATGAGGCCTATGGCAATGTCCCATGTTGTCCTCATCTTCTCACCAAATCTGCTCCTCCTGGGTGCTCCCTGTCTCACAACCTGTGGCCATCATCCTTGCAATCAGAGAGGACAGAAATCCAAGAGGCCTCCTGGACACCATCTCCTTGACTGCAGCCCCCAATTAAAGCCTTCCTTGACAATACTCATTTCAGTCATTGGCTTTCCGTGTGGCAGGCAGCAAGACATAGACTGAACCCCTGGTGTTTCAGTAACAATATCTTACTCACTTACTCTTCTGTGACTTGCAAAGTGCCTGGCTCACAGTGGGCTCTCATTAAATCACTGGTGAATGAATGATTAAAGAATAGGGACTAAAGCCCCAATTATTCACTCACTTCATTTGGATGATTTGCTCCAAGCTTAGGAAAAGGCCATAAAAACTGGCAGCATAATCTGACTCTGTTTCCAATTTAATGAATGTATACTTTAGCATGTTAGTTTTTTAATTGTTATTAGTTTATTTCGATATTTCTTGAATGTGTGCTACGAATGTGTACTAAATATTGTATTAGGCTATTTACATACCTTATATCCTTTAATAATTACAACTTCTCTGTAAGGTAGGTTTTATTATCCATAGTCTGAAAATGCCAAAAGTAAGGCTTATACAAGCTCACAAAGTTTATATGTGGAAGATATAAACTTAGGGCTTAAACCACAGTATGTGTAACTTGAAAGTCCACACTTTTCACCATATATTCTACAGTCTAGGCAAGTAATAAATTTACAATCTATGACTTTTAGCTTTATCTTAATCCAATTCTAAAGTTTAAATGCCCAAAAGAAAAAGAGGTGGTATATGTCAGTTCCCAGAAGCTTTCTGCAAGCACAAGAAAATAGCTGTTATAAGAAAGTATAATTCTATAAACTAGTGTTTCAAAGATACAGGTAAAAAATGAGTTTTTATGCCTGAGCTAATGCTCTACTACTTTGATAGAAAGGTGAAAAGAAACTGACTGCTATGCTGGAATGTTGCAACAGGTTCTGATGTATTAATATTTCTAGTTACTTCCTATATCATAACAGTACAAAATGTGTCTCATCAATACATTGATGATGGTGGCAGAATAATTGGGAAATTTATATTAATTGTGGAATAAAGGCCGAGTACTTCAGATTTCACTTCTAAAGTGAATTTTGATTTAAGCAAACAATCTGAAACCTCAAGAATGACAAAAATTGCTCTCATTTTTCTTTCTAAT
>NW_016832309.1:0-596 GCF_001698545.2 Rhinopithecus bieti | reverse complement strand
CCCGCCACCGCTCCGGGCCATGCGGCTCTGGCCGTGAGTACCTCCCCTGGCCCGCCCGCCACCGCTCCGGGCCATGCGGCTCTGGCTGTGAGTACCCACTCTGGCCCGCCCGCCACCGCTGTGGGCCACGCTGCTCAGATCCTGCGTGGCTGGGCCCCGAGCTCAGTCTTGGTGCACTCAGACAGGGAGGCACCATGGAGGGTCCTTGCCAGCCCCCAATTCAGAAGAACTGGGGAATTAAGGATTAAATGAGTCAAATAATTAACTGCTTTTATATTAGTTTGTATGATTATTTTATATTATTTTTGAAAAAAAACAATTATTTGTATTATTCTAAGTTTTTAAACATATGAATGTCAGGTCATAGATGTTTATTATTCTATACAATTTTCTAATATATAATGCATTTATATTACAACATGTCTTTTATACAACGCAGCATATTTCTGTTATTACTTTATATTAAATGTTACCATAGCAGATGTGTCACACAGCACCTAGCACATGCCACATGCTCAATACATAGGCACTGTTTTATTTATTTTATTTTATTTTGTTTATTTATTTATTTTTTGAGATGGAGTCTCACTCTGCCG
>NW_016832308.1:0-521 GCF_001698545.2 Rhinopithecus bieti | reverse complement strand
TATTTGAAGGAAAAATGGCCAAAACCTTCCAAATTTAATTTAAAATATTAACCTATGTATCCAAGAAGCTAAACACAATGAAATTGGATAAAGTCAAAGAGATACAAATATGTGGGTACATCATAATCAAACTATTAAAAGACAGGGACAGGCCAGGTGCAGTAGCTCACGCATGTAATCCCAGCATTTGGGGAGGCCGAGGCGGGTGGATCACTTGAGGTCAGGAGTTCAAGACCAGCCTGGCCAACATGATGAAACCCCATCTCTACTGAAAATACAAAAATTACCCAGGCATATTGGCATGCGCCCGTAGTCCCAACTACTCAGGAGGCTGAGGTGGGAGAATCGCTTGAACCTGGGAGGCAGAGGTTGCAGTGATGCTGGCAAGGCTGTGGGGAAATAGGAATGCTTTTACACCATTGGCGGGATGTACATTAGTTCAACCATTGTGGAAGATAGTATGGTGATTTCTCAAGGATCCAGAACCAGAAATCCCATTACTGGATATATACCCAAAGGAA
>NW_016832307.1:0-2938 GCF_001698545.2 Rhinopithecus bieti | reverse complement strand
AGCCTAGACTGAGTTTTATCAGCTTGCTTTCTGGTCAGCTTGAATGTAGAGGAAATAGAGGCAGCTATTGTTCCTTTGTGATCCTCTAATATTTGAATCTGCTAGAATTCTGCAATTTTTAAAAGTCCCAGGTGTCAACATTTGAGGTGATTTTGTGTTTTCAGGGCAAACAAAAGTGATCAGGCGGAAGTATTGCATTTAAGTCTTTTTCCTACATTTTAGAGTTACTGGATTGCTTTTTTAAAACAGGAAAGTTTATTGTGACATATTTTTCTGTTTTGATACCCAGTTTCGATTTCCTTCCAAGTTTGTGACCTTTTCCCCCCAACCTATTCTTGATAGATGATTGATAAAGATAGCTGTAAATTTCTGTTATCTTAGAGGATTTGTGATTTTGAAAGTACTCTTCTTTGTTTAACTTAAGGCTGACCAGATCATCAACTGGCTGCTGGAATTCCGTTCTTCTATCATGTACTTGACAAAAGACTTTGAGCAGCTTATCAGTATTATATTGGTAAGTTCACCATTTATTTCACTGTCTAGTATGTAATTCAGAACTTTATAATAGTATATATTTTATTAATAACATGCTGTTTTTATCTTTCCCAACTCTAGAGATTGCCTTGGTTGAATAGAAGTCAAACAGTAGTGGAAGAGTATTTGGCTTTTCTTGGTAATCTTGTATCAGCACAGACTGTTTTCCTCAGACCGTGTCTCAGCATGATTGCTTCTCATTTTGTGCCTCGTAAGTCATTACTCTTTGCTTGCTTGGAATTTTCTTTTGTTTTTGTTTTTTTAATACTTCTTTATTAAAATACCACCTTCCCCTTGTATATGAGAGATACTGCTACCATGGAAGATTCCAGATGGATATTGGCACCAGGACTGGTAGACATGTGTTCCCCGTAATGACCCCTGTGGAGGTGTCTAGATTCATTTGTTGCTGTGAGTTTTATGAATTGTAATTTGCTTTATTGAACTCCTGGTGAAGTCTTAGAACTCATCTAGGAATGTTTAGCCATTTAAAAACTATAGTGCTTTACATTTTTTTCAGACTGTGCTTTTAATTAATCATTGGGATAACTTTGGATTATGGAAAAATAACTTTTCTATATAGCTGTTAATTCTCTACATCACTAACTTTTTTGTATAGCTGTTTATTGTCTAGATCAATGACAAAATAACATACTTTCTTTTTCCCTCAAAAGCCCGAGTGATCGTTAAGGAAGGTGATGTAGATGTTTCAGATTCTGAGGATGAAGATGATAGTAAGTATGAAAAGCTTTAAAGCCTGGGCACAGTAGCTTACACTCATAATCCCAGCACTTTGGGTGGCCAAGACGGGAGGATCACTTGAGGCCAAGAGTTTGAGACCAGCCTGGGCAACATAGTGAGACTTTGTCTCTACAAAAAACCATTTTTTTCAAACATTTTCTTAAAAAAGGCTTAAAGTGGCCGGGCGCGGTGGCTCAAGCCTGTAATCCCAGCACTTTGGGAGGCTGAGACGGGCGGATCACGAGGTCAGGAGATCAAGACCATCCTGGCTAACATGGTGAAAGCCCGTCTCTACTAAAAAATACAAAATCTAGCCGGGCGAGGTGGCGGGCGCCTGTAGTCCCAGCTACTTGGGAGGCTGAGGCAGGAGAATGGCATGAACCCGGGAGGCAGACTTGCAGTAAGCTAAGATCGTACCACTGCACTCCAGCCTGGACGACAGAGCGAGACTCCGTCTCAAAAAAAAAAAAAAAAAAAAAAGGCTTAAAGTAGAACGAGGCAGGGTGGTGTGTCTCTTTAGTCACAGCTACCTGGGAGGCTTAGGTGGGTGGATTGCTTGAGCCAGGAGTTCGAGCCCTGTCTGGACAAGATGGCAAGACACTATCTCTTTAAAAAAAAAAAAAAAAAAGTAAAGCACAGAACACCTGGCACCTATTCTAATAAGTAGACTGCAACAAATGACAACCATTGATAAAATGTTTTTGTTATATTTAGCGTTGATATGCAGTCAGTTGTCTTGAATGCATTGTTTATATAATTAGTCCATTTAGTTTTCATTGATGGTTGTGGAGAAAAAATCTTGAAATTATTATTTCTGTGATTAATTATTCTGTTTTGGTTAGCATGTGTTTTTAGCTTCAAGTATGTCACTTTTTTTTTTTTGAGACAGAGTCTTGCTCTGTCACCCAGGCTGGAGTACAGTGGTATGATCTCAGCTCACTGCAGCCTTTACCTCCCAGGTTCAAGTGATTCTCCTGCTTCAGCCTCCTGAGTAGATGAAACTACAGGCATGTGCCACCATGCCCGGCTAGTTTTTGTATTTTTAGTAGAGATGGGGTTTCACCATGTTGGTCAGGCTGGTCTTGAACTCCTGACCTCAGGTGATCCACCCGCCTCAGCCTCCCAAAGTGCTGGGATGACAGGCGTGAGCCACCGCGCCCGCCCAGCATGTATTTTTAGCTTCAAGTGCGTCGCCCTTTGGTTTCGTTTTGATGCTCATACTCTCAACTTTTCTCCTTGCAGGTCTTCCTGCAAATTTTGACACATGTCACAGAGCCTTGCAAATAATAGCAAGATATGTCCCATCGTGAGTATACTTTTCCTTATTTTGAATGTTCAGTTCACAAGAAAATTGTAATCAATTAGTAAAAATTATAAACTCTTAATAGCATTAAAGCTTGAATCTTACATTGCATGTTTTTTTTTTTGTATCCACTTGAGGAAACTTTACGTTCTACCAAAAGTGGCATTTCCATTTTCTATGTATTGTCTTTGATTGTTTTTCAAAGTTTATATGCAGATTCTCCCCCAGTGTCGTATGGTGGTTGGAATTTTGCTTTTATCTTCAACAGATACACTATCCAAACATTTTCAGTGAGAAACCCCTGTGTGTGTTTGTGTCATGCCATATGAATAAAAATTGCACTTCTTTTTTTTTTTTTTT
>NW_016832306.1:0-3956 GCF_001698545.2 Rhinopithecus bieti | reverse complement strand
AAAGCTTAAAAGTTGCCGGAGACGATGGCTCACGCCTGTTATCCCAGCACTTTGGGAGGCTGAGGCGGGTGGATCACCTGAGGTCAGGAGTTCGAGACCAGCCTGGCCAACATGGTGAAACCCCATCTCTACTAAAAATACAAAAATTAGCTGGGCATGGTGGTGGGCGCCTATAATCCCAGCTACTTGGGAGGCTGAGGCAGGAGAATTGCTTGAACCCAGGAGGCAGAGCTTGCAGTGAGTGGAGATTGTACCACTTCACTCCAGCCTGGGTGACAGAGTGAGACTCCATCTCAAAAAAAAAATTAAAAAAAAAAAGTTTAAAAATCAATCAAAGTGATATACTCACATTGTTTAAAAGTCAGATAATACCATAAGGCTTATGATTAAAAAGTGTGATTCCCTATCCTTGCTCATCTTTAACCTCAACCCCCCTCCCCAAACATTTTAGCCATTCTGGTATTTACTTCCTTTAAATAGACAATTTGCTTGTATACTTACTTTTTTCGACCTATCAATTTTAGACATTATCTTTTGAATTTCTGCTATGAAAGATGAGGATTTAGCCCTCTTTCATCACTCTAGATCTCTATTTTTTCCCCTAATCTAGTTAAGTATATATTTTTGACTAAATCAAAATTTACTGAGTTATTATGAATGTTGTTTACTGCTAAGCTAAATGATATACCATAATTACATTTCCTCATGTATATTTTTCTTGCTGGAGATATTAATTTTTTTTATTTGCTAAATTTTCTCTCTCTGCCCCCCCACCTTTTTTGGGACAGAGTCTCACTCTGTTGCCCAGACTGGAGTGCAGTGGCGCAATCTCGGCCCACTGCCACCTCCACCTCCCGGGTTCAAGCAATTCTCCAGCCTCAGCCTCCCAAACAGCTGGGATTACAGGCGCACACCACCATGCCTGGCTAATTTTTGTCTTTTTAGTAGAAATGGGGTTTCGCCATGTCAGCCAGGCTGGGCTCGAACTCCTGATCTCAGGTGATCCACTGCCTCGGCCTCCCAAAGTGCTGAGATTACAGGTGTGAGCCACCACGCTCTGCCAATTTGCTTAATTCTCTATGTCACTATTTTCTACATGATTAAATATATCAGATAATTTATCTATTCCATTTATTATCCTGAACATATAGCTCCCAAAGCCCTCTACTCTCCTAGTCCAATCTTGATGCATGCTGAACAGCTGTCATTCTAGGATTACCCTTTATCACCATTGTGATTGACTCTGTTGTATATTTCCTTTTTATCTTTTTATTTATTTTTTCTTTTTTCTAGTTTATATCTGCATGAAAAAATGTATTTCCTCTTTTAAGAATCTCAGGTCTTCCTCTTTTCTGGGTTTACTCTCTGGTTTCCTTTTCCTTTTTTTTTTTTTTTTTTTTTTTTTTTTTTTTTTTTTTGAGATGGAGTCTCGCTCTGTCGCCCACGCTGGAGTGCAGTGGTGCGATCTCAGCTCACTGCAAGCTCCGCCTCCCGGGTTTACGCCATTCTCCTGCCTCAGCCTCCCGAGTAGCTGGGACTACAGGCGCCCGCCACCTCGCCCGGCTAGTTTTTTTTTTTTTTGTATTTTGTAGTAGAGACGGGGTTTCACCATGTTAGCCAGGATGGTCTCGATCTCCTGACCTCGTGATCCGCCCGTCTCGGCCTCCCAAAGTGCTGGGATTACAGGCTTGAGCCACCGTGCCCGGCCCCTTTTTTTTTTGAGACAGGGTTTTGCTGTGTTGCCCAGGCTGGTGTACAGTGGTGCAATCATAGCTCACTGACACCTCCAACTCTTGGACTGATGGGATCCTCCTGCCTCAGCCTCCTGAATAACTGGAACTACTGGCACATACCACCATGACCAGCTAATTTTTTTTGTTGTTGTTATAGAACCCGGTGTCTCCCTATGTTGCTCAGGCTGGTCTCGAACTCCTGGGTTCTAGTGATGCTCCCGCTTTGGATTCCCAAAGTGCTGTGACTACATGTGTGAGCCACTGGGCGAGGCCTGGGTTTACTCTCTCATTTTGGTGGCACACATCCTGTAGTAGCTTCCCAAAACAAAGTTATACAAAGTAAGTTTTTGGAGACTTTACAAGTCTCAGTATGTCTTAATTTTCATTTCATACTTGATTGGTAGTTTTCCAGATGTAGAATTCTAAGTTGAAAAAAAGTTTTACACAGGATGTTTAAGGCATTACTACTCTATATTCCTAGTGTTTGTTGTTAAGATATTTAATATCATTCAAATTATCTCTCTGTCCCTTGTATGATACTATTATTTTCCCCCTAAACCTGGAGCATACTTTATCTCCTAGTGTTCTTTTTCTTTTCTTTTCTTTTCTGTTTTTTTTTTTTTGTTTGTTTGTTTTTTTGTTTTTTTGAGACAGGATCTTGCTCTGTTGTCCAAGCTGGAGTGCAGTGGTGCCATCTTAACTCACTAAAGCTCCACCTCCCAGGTTCAAGCCATTCTCCTCCCTCAGCCTCCTGAGTAGCTGGGATTACAGGCTCCTGCCACCACACTGGGGTAATTTTTGTGTTTTTTTTTTAGTAGAGATGGGGTTTCACTATGTTGGCCAGGCTGATCTTGAACTCCTGACCTCAAATGATCCTCCTACCTCTGCCTCCCAAAGTGCTGGGATTACAGGCATGAGCCACCATGCCCAGTCGGTTTCTGTCTTTTTAAATGGGGTCTTACTATGTTGCTCAGCCTGGTCTCAAACTCCTGGCCTTGAGTGAGGCTTCTGCTTCAGCCTCCCAAAGTGCTGGAATTACAGATGTGAGCCACCATGCCCAGCTGAGTTTATACCTTTAAAACAATCATTTGTTCTCACTGGGTCCGGGTGTGGTGGCCTGGATTCAAAAGATTCTCCTGTCTCAGCCTCCCAAGTAGCAGGGATTACAGGCACCCACCACCACACCTAGCTAATTTTTGTATTTCTAGTAGAGACAGGGTTTCACCATGTTGGCTAGGCTGGTCTCAAACTCCTGACTTCGTGATCCACCTGCCTTGGCCTCCCAAAGTGCTGGGATTACAGGCATGAGCCACTGTTCCTAGGTGGTTGTTTATCTTAATGAAAAATTAGAGGCACAAAAAATGTTTTTTTGAGATGGAGTCTAGCTCTGTTGCTCAGGCTGGAGTGCAGTGGTGCGATCTTGGCTCACTGCAAGCTCCTCCTCCTGGATTCATGCAATTCTGCCTCAGCCTGCTGAGTAGCTGGGACTACAGGCGCCTGCCACTACGTCCGGCTAATTTTTTTGTATTTTTAGTAGAGACAGGGTTTCACCATGTTAGCCAGGATGGTCTCGATCTCCTGACCTCGTGATCCACCTGCCTCAGCCTCATAAAGTGCTGGGATTACAGGCGTGAGCCACCGCGCCCGGCCAAGAGGCACAAAAATTTACACCAGTCCCAGAATGTTCAAATTCAGTAGATTCTAGCATATCCAACTGATAATATTACATAGCAATTATTTTAAAATATGAGGCCAGGTGCAGTGCCTCATGCCTGTAATCCTAGCACTTTGGGAGGCTAAGGTAGGAGGATGGCTTGAACTCAGGAGTTTTAGACCAGCCGGGGCAACATAGTAAGACCTTGTTGCTATAAAAAAAATACAAAAAATATGAATTACATTTAAATCAAACATAACAGTAAGTGCAATGAAAAGGGCACAAACATATGTTCCTGTAGATAAGCAATGTAAACTTTATATTTCTATTAAGGGAGCATGCAAAAATAAAACCAGTTGTTTTAACAAGGTAGAATTAAGGAGGTTTTATTTTTATTTTTCTTTGTTTCTTTTTTTTTTGAAACGGGGTCTTGCTCTGTCACCCAGGCTGGAATGCAGTGGTGCGATCATAGCTCGCCATAACTTCAAACTCCTAGGCTCAAGGGATTCTTTTGCCTTAGCCTTCTGAGTAGCTGAGACTACAGGTGCATGCCACTACACCCAGCCAAT
>NW_016832305.1:0-700 GCF_001698545.2 Rhinopithecus bieti | reverse complement strand
ATTGGCCAGGCTGGTCTCGAACTCCTGGCCTCAAGAGATCCACCCACCTTGGCTTCCCAAACTGCTGAGATTACAGGCGTGAGCCACCATGCCTGATAAAAAATGATTAAGGATTTTAAGGCAGCCCCCACAGAGCATTAAACAAGTCCCCAAAGCTGGCCCTGCCCCTGAAGGCTCCAGGCCCATCTGTTTTGGGGATGCACAGATTCCAGGGGCCCAAACCCACCCTTCACCACCCTCTTCCCCTCCCAGCACCGCAGGGGCCCTCCTGGCCCCTGGGACCGCCCATGGAGCAGGCTCTCTGTCCAGGATGGAGATGGGACCCTCCTCACTGCCCTGTGCCCCTCATGGGCTGGACACACCCACCACCCAGGAAGGAAGGCGTAAAGGGCTGGGCACCGCCCTTGTGGAACCAGAGGCTTGGCGGCCCTAGATGGTTCTGGCTGAACCTGCCTTTGGAGGGCTGAGATGAGCCGGCCGGCCGCAGTTACTCAGCTGACGCCCCCTCCCTGCAGGGCCTGGGGTAAGGAGCTTCCCAGACTGCACACCTAGCCTCTACCGCACTTCCATCATCTCCAGACACGCACAACAAGGGTGCCCAGGCCAGAAACAGGAAGGAGCAGCTCTTCGTCCTCCTGTTGCTGGGAACCGTCTCAGCTGAGCCCCAACACCCCTCCCCGGAGCCTCACCTACAGGAGGA
>NW_016832304.1:0-704 GCF_001698545.2 Rhinopithecus bieti | reverse complement strand
AAGTGTTCATTAAAATAAATGGCTGAATCTTAGTAAGAACAGCAAGATTTGTGATGATTTCATTTGCCCTATTCCCTCCCCCTTCTGCTTAGCACCATAGCAGTCTTAAAAAGGGCCCTCTAAAGTCAGTAAAAAACAGCAGCCTAGCAACCACTGGAGGTGGCAGCATGGGTTTTAAGTTGCCCCAAAACACCTTTCTTAGAGAATTGTCATCATTTGACTCATATAGCAGCTACCTAGAAATGGCAAATTGTGGGGCTTATCTGTATTTGACATGACTCAGAACTCTTTCATTTCAAACAGCTTTTTCCCTGGGAGTATTTGCTGAAAACAATCAGTGGCAATTGCTTAACATCACAGTTGTCTAGGATAGCAAAACAGTTGTGGCTAATTAGAAACTAATGAAAAACTTAAAAGGAAAAAATAGGGAATGAGATTTCCATGGGGGGCAGGCAGTGATTAAAAGGCTCTGAGATATTCCTGGGCATTCAGAAAGCTATGTTCATATGTCAAGTTGTACATATGCCCAGTGCTGTGTGTATGCCCAAGAAAGAACTCAAAAGGCCTCACCCTAAGCTCTCACTACTAACTAATCTCGAGGCTCTGCATAAACAGGAAGAACAGGAAGTGAAGGCTAAGACAGAGTTTAAAAACTGCCTGCCTTACTTTTTAACAGTGTTCTCCAAATCACACACAGACCCAGT
>NW_016832303.1:0-1128 GCF_001698545.2 Rhinopithecus bieti | reverse complement strand
TAGTAGAAATAATAATAGTTCAGTACTAACGCATCAAAGCCTGCGACTGATTTACTTTTTTTTTTTTTTTCCTTTTCGAGACGGAGTTTTGCTCTTGTTGCCCAGGCTGGAGTGCAATGGCACGATCTTGGCTCACTGCAATCTCCGCCTCCGGGGTTCAAGCGATTTTCCTGCCTCAGCGTCCCTAGTAGCTGGGATTACGGGCATGCACTACCACACCCGGCTGATTTTGTATTTTTAGTAGAGACAAGATTTCTCCACGTTGGTCAGGCTGGTCTTGAACTCTCAACCTCAGGTGGTCCACCCACCTTGGCCTCTCAAAGTGTTGGGATTACAGGCGTGAGCCACCACGCCTGGCCTGATTTACTTTTAAAAATGGTACAGTTTAAATGTTATCCTTATAGTTTTGTTGCAGTCTTTTTAGTGGAAAAGAGATGGGATAGATTTTTTTATTTGCACACTAACTTAGCTTGCTTTCTAGGTGCCTTTGGCCTTAGCGAGCTACCATTAATGTTATCCTTAACAGTTGTGGATGTTATGAAATTACCATAGTACACATGAGTTATGGTTTTACTTTATTTTACTGCCAGGCTACTTGGGATTTCATCAGAAAATGGTTGATCTGTGGGAGTTTGTCACATGGCATATTAAGCACTCAGTAGCTGAATTAAGGTGGGGAAAAGGTGACAGCTCCTTCTCCACATACAGGGAGGCGTGTGGGACAGTGGATGGAGGATAACCTTGACTGAGACAGACAGGTTTGGACCTGCTTCTTTACTGGCTTCTTGGTTGGGCAGATTGCTTATTAATCTCTCTTAGTCTCAGCTTCCTGAACAGCAAAATGGGAATAACTAAACATCTTGCAGAGTTTTTAGGATTAGAAGAAGATATGTATGTAGAGTGTCAGACACCGTGCCTGGCATATGGTGTGTTCTCACTAAATGATAACTCCCTATGAATATCCCTGTAGGTATGACCTTGTGTTCCTTTTATTTATATGTCTAACCCTTCCACAAATTAGGGGCTTTTTCTTAATGTTTGTATGTACGTATATATGCATGAATATAATTAATACAGTAATATTTTACATAATTGACACTGTATTTTATACATTGCCTTTCAAATTTA
>NW_016832302.1:0-792 GCF_001698545.2 Rhinopithecus bieti | reverse complement strand
AGCTCCCCACGCATCCTCTTGCAGAGGCTTCACCATTGATGGCCACAAACCCCACCATGACCTCCTCCCAGGGAGTGAATTTTCTTACATGTCTCCCACCAGAGCAGTGACAAAATAAAACATAAAAGCAGCATCTGTTAAATTGTCAGCAACATTTCCTAATAGGATCAACTCTCGGAGTGAGCAGCGTATTCCATTAGCTGGATCAGTGCAGGGGTTAGCAAGCATTTTCTGTAAAGGGCCAGATGGAAACTCTTTAAGGCTCTGCAGGCCACTGCGTCTCCATCACCACATACTCAAACCCTCCCCTGCAGCAAGAAAGCAGCCCTAGGCAACATGTCAACAAATGAGCATGGCCACATTCCCAGAAACCTTTCTTTATGGACATGGAAGTTTGCATGTCATGTACTTCTCATGTGTCACAAGATAAGATTCTACTTTCCATGTTTTCAACCATTTAAACATGTAAAAGCCATTCTTAGCTCATGGGTCACACAAAACAGGCAGCAAGAAATCTCGTTTTAGACCAGCAGCAGCTGACCCCTGGATGGAGCATTAGAGCTTGGGTGCGCGTCCCACCCCAGGGCTTCCAGGAGAGGGAGTGGAGGCTGATGCCACCTCCACCCCCAACACTCTAGGGGAGAAGGCGGAGCTGGTGCTGTATGAAATTTGGCTGCAGATCCTGGGCCAGCCCTACACCAAGGCCTTGGAGGACAAAACCAGACCTGACTTCTGGGCAATTCAGGGGCAGCTGACGAGATGGGTGAAGTGGCAGGATGAAGTAGGGGGGTC
>NW_016832301.1:0-793 GCF_001698545.2 Rhinopithecus bieti | reverse complement strand
TTATTACGTGCATAATTTATGCCTACATCTATTATATTTATTCTTTCGATATTTTATCCCCATGTCTAGTATATCTATTGTGTCTATATTTTAATCCTATATCTATTATATCTATACTATCTATATTTTATACCTATATCTATTATATCTATTATGTCTATATTTTGTACCTCAATCTATTATATCTTTTATGTCTATATTTTATACCTATATCTATTATGTCTATTATGTCTACATTTTATAACTATACCTGTTATATCTATTATGTCTACATTTTATAACTCTATTATATCTATTATGTCTATAATTTATACCTCTATGAATTATATCTATTATCTCTATATTTTATACCTCTATTATATCTATGATGTCTATATTTTATACCTCTATCTATTATATCTATTTTGTCTATATTTTATATCTCTATCTATTATATCTATGATGTCTGTATTTTATACCTATATCTATTATATCTATTCTGTGTCTATTGTATCCATTATGTCCATATTTTATACCTATATCTATTATATCCATTATATCTATATTTTATACCTATTTCTATTATATCTATATTTATACCTCTATCTATTTTATCTATTATATCTATATTTTATACTTATATCTATTATATCTATTATATCTATATTTGATATCTATATCGATTATGTCTATATTTTATACCTATATCTAACGTATCTATTATGTCTATATTTTGTACCTATATCTATCATATCTATTATGTCTATATTTTATACCTGTATCTATTATATCTATTATGTCTATATTTTACATC
>NW_016832300.1:0-596 GCF_001698545.2 Rhinopithecus bieti | reverse complement strand
CTACCTATATCTATTATACCTCTTATGTCTATATTTTATACCTATATCTACTATATCTATTGTGTCTGTACTTTATACCTATATCTATTATATCTATATTTTATACCTATATCTATTATAACCATATATTTTTTTAATATTTAAGCAATTTTTAATTTCTAGGAATTTATTTTACAGTGTAGTATAAGCTCTCCTGGTACTGTATAACCATATTTTATTCCTGTATCCATTATATCTATATTTTTTACCCATATCTATTTTATCCATTATATTTATATTTTATAATTATATCTATTACATCTATATTTTATATCTATATCTATTATATCTATTGTCTATATTTTATACCTGTATCTATTATATCTATTTTTTATACATATATATCACATCTATTACATCTATATTTTATACCTCTATCTATTATATCTATATTTTGTACCTGTATCTATTATATCTATTATGTCTATATTTTATACCTATATCTATCATATGTGTTATGTCTATATTTTATACCTATATATATCATGTCTCTTATGTCTATATTTTACACCTATATCTACTATATCTAGTATGTCTATATTTTATACCTATATCTA
>NW_016832299.1:0-1222 GCF_001698545.2 Rhinopithecus bieti | reverse complement strand
TATCCATGAGCATGGAATGTTCTTCCATTTGTTTGTGTCTTTTATTTCGTTGATCAGTGGTTTGTAGTTCTCCTTGAAGAGGTTCTTCACATCACTTGTAAGTTGGATTCCTAGGTGTTTAATTCTCTTTGAAGCAATTGTGAATGGGACTTCACTCATGATTTGGCTCTCTGTTTGTCTGTTATTGGTGTATAGGAATGCTTGTGAGTTTTGCACATTGATTTTGTATCCTGAGACATTGCTGAAGTTGCTTATCAGCTTAAGGAGATTTGGGGCTGAGATGATGGCGTTTTCCAAATATACAATTATGTCATCTGCAAACAGGGACAATTTGACTTCCTCATTTCCTAATTGAATACCCATTATTTCTTTCTCCTGCCTGATTGCCCTGGCCAGAACTTCCAACAATATGTTGAATAGGTGTGGTGGAAGAGGGTATCCTTGTCTTGTGCCAGTTTTCAAAGACAGTGCTTCTAATTTTTGCCCATTTAGTATGATATTGACTCTTGGTTTGTCATAAATAGTTCTTATTGTTTTGAGATACATCCCATCAATACATAGTTTATTGAGAGTTTTTAGCATGAAGGGCTGTTGAATTTTGTCAAAGGCCTTTTCTGCATCTACTGAGATAATCATGTGGTTTTTGTCTCTGGTTCTGTTTATATGCTAGATTACGTTTATTGATTTGTCTAGATTACGTTTATTGATTTGAACCAGCCTTGCATCCCAGGGATGAAGCCCACTTGATCATGGTGGATAAGCTTTTTGATGTGCTGCTGGTTTTGGTTTGCCAGTCTTTTACTGGGGATTTTTGCATTGATGTTCATCAGCAATATTGGTATAAAATTCTCTTTTTTTGTTGTATCTCTGCCAGGCTTTGGTATTAGGATGATGCTGTCCTCATAAAAAGAGGATTCACTCTTTTTCTATTGATTGGAATAGTTTCAGAAGGAATGGTACCAGCTCCTCTTTGTACCTCCAGTAGAATTTGGCTGTGAATATCTCTGCCTGGACTTTCTTTGGTTGGTAGGCGATTAATTATTACCTTGATTTCAGAGTCTGTTATCGGTCTATTCAAGGATTCAACTTCTTCCTTGTTTAGTCTTGGGAGGGTGTCTGTGTCCAGGAATTTATCCATTTCTTCCAGAACTTCTACTTTATTTGCATAGAGATGTTTATAGTGGCCGGGCGCGGTGGCTCACGCCTGTAATCCCAGCACTTT
>NW_016832298.1:0-1525 GCF_001698545.2 Rhinopithecus bieti | reverse complement strand
TGCAACCTCTGCCTCCATCCAGGGTTCAAGCAATTCTCCTGCCTCAGCCTCCCAAGTAGCTGGGACTACAGGCACCTGCCACCACGCCCGGCTAATTTTTGTATTTTTAGTAGAGACAGGGTTTCACCATGTTAGCCAGGATGGTCTCGATCTCCTGACCTCGTGATCCGCCCGTCTCGGCCTCCCAAAGTGCTGGGATTACAGGCTTGAGCCACTGCGCCCGGCCCCTATATTCTTTTTATTTTGCCAAAAATAGATAGCTTTTAAGAAGTATAATGTAACAAAAGTTTTAAAGAAGGAAAAAAAAAAAAAAGATGGGTACTACGAGGTTCTACCAGTGATTCTCAGTTCTGTGATCCCCAGTTCCCAAGTGATGCTGACAGCAATGTGAGAAATGCAAATTCTCAGGCCTCTCCCCAGATATCCTGCATCAAGAAGCCCTCAAGTTTATTCTGATGCCTAGTCAAGCTTCAGAACCACCGCTCTAAGCAAAAGAAAGAGTAAGAGTTGGGCCAGGCGTAATGACTCACACCTATAATCCCAGCACTTTGGGAGGCTGAGGCGGGTGGGTCACCTGAGGTCAGGAGTTCAAGACCAGCCTGGCCAACATGGTGAAACCCCATCTCCACTAATAATATAAAAATCAGGCCGGGCGCGGTGGCTCAAGCCTGTAATCCCAGCACTTTGGGAGGCCAAGGCGGGCGGATCACGAGGTCAGGAGATCGAGACCATCCTGGCTAACATGGTGAAACCCCGTCTCTACTAAAAAAATACAAAAAACTAGCCGGGCGAGGTGGCGGGCACCTGTAGTCCCAGCTACTCGGGAGGCTGAGGCAGGAGAACGGCGTGAACCCGGGAGGTGGAGCTTGCAGTGAGCCGAGATCGCACCACTGCACTCCAGCCTGGGTGACAAAGTGAGACTCTGTCACAAAAAAAGAAAGAAAGAAAGAGTAAGAGTTGGTAGTGAAAGCATAGGTCCAAGGCCACAGGATGGATGGATGTCTGGCAGAAGAGGAGTTCTGGACTATTTCTTTGTGGGTGAATGGAACACGCTGCCCTTCCTGACTTACAGAGGAGAAGATAAGATGCAAGCAGATGGCTGGCTCTACCTGAAAGATTATTCTCTTATGCTCCTACACTTTTGTTATGTTTCTAGTCCTTGAACCTGTACATTTCTTTTTCTTTTTTCTTTTTTTTTTTTTGAGACAGAGTCTCACTCTGTTGCCCAGGCTGGAGTGCAGTGGAGCGATCTCAGCTCACTGCAAGCTCCGCATCCCAGGTTCAAGTTATTCTCCTGCCTCAGCCTCCCGAGTAGCTCCGAGTAGTAGCTGAGATTACAGGTGCTCCCCACTACACCCAGCTAATTTTCTGTATTTTTAGTAGAGACGAGGTTTCACCATGTTGGCCAGGCTGGTCTCAAATTCCTGACCTTGTGATTCACCTGCCTCTCGGCCTCCCACAGGGCTGGGATTACAGGCGTGAGCCACTGGGCCCAGCTTCAAGCCTGTACCTTTTTTTCTTTCTT
>NW_016832297.1:0-594 GCF_001698545.2 Rhinopithecus bieti | reverse complement strand
TTTTACAATTGCAGTTATCTCCCCCCCAACCTTCTGCTCCACCCACTCCTGTTTTACTTTTCCCGTGGTTCATCCACCCCCATCAGCACCTAAGGCGGAGGAGGAGGACAGTTTTCCCCCACCGCCACCGTCAGTGGAAATGCTGCCTCGTTCAGGCACGGTTTTGCTGTTCCCGCTTCTACTGCTAAAGCTGTAATTAAGGTATTGGATTCTCAAGAGGATGAGGATCCTCTACAATTGTTCCCCATTATTAGGCAACCTTTTGGTCCTAATGACCAATTTCCTCAAGGGGTATAAATGTGCAGTATAATGTTCTTCAATTTAAATTTCTTAAAGAAATGAAGGCAGCTGTTGCTAATTATGGCCCTCAATCTCCTTTTGTCATGGGGCTTCTAGATTCTTTCTCCTCTGAGAATTTGTTTTTGCCTCTTGATTGGGAGACTTTGGGGAAGGCTGTTTTGGACCGCTCTCAGTGGCTTCAGCTATGCAGTTGGTGGCTGGAAGATGCCAAAGAGCAGGCCTGCTGCAATGCCGCTAGAAATCCTCCAGGACCAACAGAGGAGCAATTAACAGGCATGGTCAGTTTGCTACCAT
>NW_016832296.1:0-599 GCF_001698545.2 Rhinopithecus bieti | reverse complement strand
AAGCCTCAGTTTCTTCATCTGTGAAATGGGGGAAACACACCACTGCAGAGAAAACTGTTGGTCATGACCAGGCCCCTTCAGAGCCACTGCCCCTTCCCGGCAGCTGGGAGCGCCCCCTTCAAAGGAATGTTGCCCATGGTCAGTGCCGCCCTGGCTCGGAGTTGGGGCAGGGAGCAACCTCTTAGGAAGCACACCCAATCGCATGATCAGGAATCCCCATCTCAGCTCTGCTTCTAGGGAACCTGGCACAAGGCTGCCCACTTCACACAGGGCTGCCTGTGTGCCCCTGCCCAGGCACCTTACACAGCCACTCACTCGCCACCGCCACTCCGGGGCAGCTGCCACTTACACATGCGGCCGGGGAGGCCCAGAGGGATCAGCACCACTTTCTGCAGTTGCCTCCCTCCCTCCCCCTTCTTTCCTCCCTCCTTCCCTCCCTCCCTCCCTCTCTCCCTTCTCAGTCCTCAGGGCTGTGAAGGAACGGAACTCTTTAAAGCCTCAGTCTTGCATTTGCAGTGAATGTCCTGGTGTTTTTTGGTTACCAGAGAAGAGTTGCAATTAGGAAATCTCAGATGCATCTGTGTTCTCTTTTCCAGTTT
>NW_016832295.1:0-1568 GCF_001698545.2 Rhinopithecus bieti | reverse complement strand
CCCCTTCTCCTCTCTCCGGATGTCGGACCCGGCACTCTCACCATTTCTAGGCTTCCAGGGGGTCCTGGCATCTTAACTGTGGATCTCCACTACTTGTAGGTCCAGGGCCACAGAGGCTGGGCCTCAAAGAGCAGAAGACACAGAACGGCGAGGACGAGACCAGGAACTCCGGCTGCAATGAGAGACAAAGACCCCGCCATATCCCGGAAGCCGCCCTTTCCGCTCCAGCTGCGTGCCTGATTGGACGGTTCCCAGGCCAGCGCCGCTGACTGGATAACGTTTAAGACCCCCCCCCCCCCCCCACCCGTGCCGCGCCCTCACGCCCTGAGTGACAGAAGATGTGACCAAATGCTGGGCTGAATGAAGAAAGAGTGACAGCCGAAGGTGCAGCCTTTTCAGGCAGGGCTTCCTCCCGGAGGTGAGCTAAGACCGTTACAGAGGGTGTTAGTCTTTAACCTTGTGTATAAAGTCTCATGTATTTGTAAATACTATACTGTATCGCTGCTCACACATGAAAAGAATAGAATAACAATTATTTTTAAATTTCTGCTTTTTTTTTTTTTTTTTTAAGACGGAGTCTCGCTGTGTCGCCCAGGCTGGAGTGCAGTGGCGCGACATCAGCTCACTGCAACCTCTGCCTCTCGGATTCAAGAGATTCTACTGCTTCAGCCTCCTGAGTAGCTGAGATTACAGGCACGTGCCACCACACCCCGCTAATTTTTGTATTTTTAGCAGAGACAGGGTTTTCACCATGTTGGTCAGGGTGGTCTCGAACTCCTGACCTAGTGATCTGCCCGCCTCGGCTTCCCAAAGCACTAGGATTACAGGCGTAAGCCACCGCGCCTAGCCTAAATTTCGGCTTTTATAACCTTCCTGGCTCTGGTCTTTTGAACAGGCAACCTGAGATAGTTTTGTGTTAAGATGGAGTCTTGCTCTGTCGCCCAGGCTGGAGTGCAATGGTGGGATCTTGGCTAACTGCAACCTCTGCTTCCCGGGTTCCAGTGATTCTCCTGCCTTATCCTCCCGAGTAGCTGGGATTACAGTCATGCGCCACCATGCCCAGCTAATTTTTTTGTATTTTTATTAGAGAACGGGTTTCACCATGTTGGCCAGGCTGAACTCCCAGGTGATCTGACCGCTTCGGCCTTGCAAAGTGCTGGGATTACAAGCGTGAGCCACCGCGCCCAACTAACCTGAGATTTTTAAAAGGACACAATCCTTCCAAGTAAAATGTGATCCACATGAGAATTTTAAATTTCCTATTAGCCAAACTTTAAAAACAAGAAACACACGGGGCACGGTGGCTCACGCCTGTAATTCCAGCACTTTGGGAGGCCAAGGTGGGCAGATCACGAGGTCAGGTGTTTGAGATCAGCCTGCCCAACATGGTGAAACTCAGTCTGTACTAAAAATGCAAAAATTAGCTGGGTGTGGTGGCGGGTCCCTGTAATCCCAGCTACTCAGGAGGCTGAGGCAGGAGAATCGTTTGAACCTGGGAGGCAGAGGTCGCAGGGAGCTGAGATTGTGCCACTGTACTCCAGTCTGCATGACAGAGTGAGACTGTCTCT
>NW_016832294.1:0-702 GCF_001698545.2 Rhinopithecus bieti | reverse complement strand
CTCAGCTGTAACTCTGGGAGAGGAATTCACAGATCACAAAGAAGTTTCCCAGAAAGCTTTTTTCACGCTTTGAACTGATGATATTTCCTTTATCAGCATAGACCACAATGCGATCCAAAGAAGTCCTCTCAGGTTCCTCAAAAACAGTGATAATGGACTGCTGCATGAAACGTAAGTATAACTCTGTGAGATGAATTCACACATCACCAAGACTTTTCTAACAAAGCTTCTTTCTAGTTTTCATATGATGATATTTCCTTTGTCACCGCAAGCTTCATTGCATTCACAAGTATCCCAAAGCAGATTTCCAGAAAACTGTGTTAGCAAACTGAACACTGAAGAGAAACGTGTAACTCTGTGAGTTGCATTCACACATCGAAATGCAGTTTCTCAGAAGGCTTCTTTTCAGTTTTGATCTGAGGTTATTTCCTTTTTCACCATAGCCCACAATGAGCTCCCAAATATCACTTTGCAGAACACAAGATAACAGAGTTAGCAAACTGTTCCAAGAAGGGAAGGGTGGAACTCTGTGTGATGAAGACACAAACAAGAAAGCAATCTCGGAGTAAGCTCCTCTCCAGTTATTATCTGAGGATATTTACCTTTTCACCATGGACACTATGGGCTCACAAATCTCACTTTGCAGTTTCCATGAAAACAGTGTTAGCAAACTGGTTCCAAAGAACTAAGCTGTAACTCTGT
>NW_016832293.1:0-794 GCF_001698545.2 Rhinopithecus bieti | reverse complement strand
TACTGACCTTTGTTTAACCAGGTCTCTATTCTTGAACACTTACTTAGGAGTTTTCCAATTTTGATAGTTTCCATTGCAGTGCCAAAGTAGATCCTACTAGATGTTTATTTCTAAAATTGGCAGCTAAGACACAGATATTATATCTTGGGCTCACCTGTTACCTAAGTAAATAGCCTATTACATGCTAGGTAGGTGCTGTACCTGTGTATGAATAAAAACACATCATAGAAATCAGCAAGGAAATCCTTCTTCTTAAACACTAGATGAGATTGCTTCAAGCTTTCACTGAACACTTTCTTAAAAATCCCCCTCAGGATTTTAACAAATTATCTGTAGTCTTATAATTTTTTGGTCATTCTCCTCCTACCCCCCACACGTCCTCTGATTTAACTTCGTTTCAAAAGTATGCAGCTGTTCCGTGTGTAGCATTCTTTTTCTAATTATTTTGGCCTGTCATGTAACAAACACAGCATTTTCCTTAGTGTTCATAAAATCAAAATTCTTACTCATGCTATGTGTGTTTTAACCGACCTTACTCAAGTTTTCAAGGGCCAGAAAAATGTATGTAACTGAGCACTGTAGCACTGCAAACACCTAAAGTTGTGTGTTAGCCATCCTCCTTAAAATCATAAAGTTCCTTGGCCTGGTCTGGATTCTAGCTTCAGTTTGCTGTCTTCTGTTGCAGACTGCATTTCTACTTTTTCTTATTTTTTCTTCACCTCTTTTCTCCCTTCTCTATTTCTTTTGTTTCAGGAACAGCAACAAGAACAAGAACATATTTCTCCCACTGCTCT
>NW_016832292.1:0-3167 GCF_001698545.2 Rhinopithecus bieti | reverse complement strand
GAGAGAGGTATTTTGAAGGCCTACTGTGTGTGATAATAATAGTTACTATTCATCAAGTATCTACTCGGTGCAAGCACTTGCTATGTGCTTTGCAGATGGGACTTGACTTTTTTTTTTTTTTTTTTGAGACAGGGTCTCACTCTGTCTTTCAGGCTGGAGTGCAGTGGCGTGATCTCAGCTCACTGCAACTTTTGCTTCCTGGGTTCAAGTGATTCTCATGCCTCAACCTCCTGAGTAGCAGGGACTACAGGAGCTCGCTACCACAGCCAGCTAATTTTTATATTTTTAGGAGAGGCTGGGTTTCACCATGTTGGCCAGACTGGTGGGACTTTACTTTTTACAACAAACCTGGGAGTTAGAAACTACCATTCCCATTTTGTAGCTGAGAAAATGGGCTCAGAGAGGGGAAGTGACTTGTCCAAGGCCACACAGCTGGGAAGTGGCAGAGCAGGGATCTGAACCTGGGTCTATGAGTCTCCAAAACGCACATTCTTTCTGCCACACCAGGCTGTCTCCTTGACTTGGGAGGGCAGTCAGACCTCATGGGCCTGCTCAGACATTCTCACAGGTAGTCTCCAGGACACACTTCCTCAACTCTCCACCCACCAAGGAGGAAAGAAGGAGGCTTTTGTGAATCAGGAATAATCAGACCAATGATATTTGTCTTCACCCTTGGTAACCAGCTGAATCCTTCCGGGGGCGGGGGGACACAAAGCTCTTCCCTAAGGGTCATTCACAGACTCCCCTCAGCCTCCCTGAGAAGGGAGTATTATTACTAACAGGGGGAGCACACACAGTTTAAGTGAGTTACTCAATCACACAGCAATTAGAATTGGAGACCTTTCCCAGAACTTCATTCTTAATTCTTGTTTCTCTTCTTCCTGTCCTTTGATCATATTCTTGTCTTCTCAGCTGCCCCTGGGGAAGATAGGAAGGGGTTTCAGCAGCAAAGATCCCGATTTCCATGATGACTATGGCTCTCTTCAAAATGAAGACTGCGGAGACGATGACGCCCAGAGCAGGCTGGAACAGTGCCGTCTGGAAGGCTACAACAGCCTGGAGGTCACCAACGTGTAAGGAACTGGTGGCTCCGCCAGACCCTACATGGGAGACCCAGGAAGGAAGAGAAGCCAGATGGCCCCAGGTGCCGTTCCCACTGTACATAGCAGCCGCAGGCTGAGGATGTCCCCTGCTCCTGGGCAATATCCCAACAGACTATGCGGTTTCAGCTCCACAGCTCCCAGGAAAGAGAAGACACCAGCCCACCTGTCTTGGGTGGGCCATGGACTTTCCTGCTTAACTGGAGATTGGCCCAGAGGACCTGTCACAGTGTCCAGCCCTGCCTCCATCCAAGATACACAGGCTCCACCTCAGAGTGACCATCACTGGAGCAGCCAAGCAGCCCTGGGAGCCTTAAACTGAGCTGCCAAGGTGGGAAGAGGTCCACAGTTTCCCAAAACACCCTTCCAAGGGGAGCGGGGGGACCCCAACCCCACACGCCAGCACTCAGTCCATTAGAAGAGCCGGTGCAGGAAGTGCTGCCTCTTGCTAAGACATCGGACAGGGCGGGGGTTGGGGGACTCTCGGCTGCAGCATCTTTACCCTCCCTGACTGAGAACTTGGGTCCTGACTTGTCTCACTGAATCTCTCCTGGGAGAATGCAAAATGGGGGCTGATCATTCCTTCCACCTGAAAAACTCCGTGACACATGGGGGTGGACGTATTGAAGAGCTGTTCGCTGATTCACCCAGGAGTGGCTACGCTGAGTGGGGAGCCGGTGAATGATCTGTGCAGGGGTGGGGCTTAGCAGCCACATTTCTAGGAGATGCAGATATCCTATCACCAGAATGAAAGCTATTGGGATAACAGGATCAGGGATGACCGATGGCCCCATATGGTGAATCTCTGGCTTGTGTCTTGGCTTTGTTGAACCCAATGACAATGGTATGGAGTGTGGCGAGGAGTTTGGGGTCTAGGGCAGGGAAATGCTGGACATTGTTAACCCAACAAACCTTTGTTGTGATGTCCCTGTCACCTGAAACATAGGTGACATAGCTCACCAATGTCCTAACCGAGACACAAACTCCACAGAGCAAAATCAAAATCATTCGGTGTTGGTGGGGAGAACCTCAGCCCTTTTCTTGACCTGCCACTGTTATGCTGTGTGGCTTCTTCCCAGTGGCCTCACCTCTCTGTGCCTCAATGTCTTCATCTATGATACTTCTGGTTCCCTCCCAGGGACATCGTGAGGATTAACACTTGCTAATATCTGTAACACACTTTGTAACCTCTCAGGAGACAATGGGAAGTTATGGGGTAGCTAATTTCCCATTTACAACACAGAAATGACATAGAGCTAGTTCTCTCCAACTCTGTTTTGGTTGGAGCAGTGTGCAAAAGGAGGAAAAGAAATGTTTAATGTTCAGACCTGCCAAGAGGCCCCCAACAGGGCTCAAGAAACATATAAATCCCATGAGCACAGCGTTGAAAACCAGTTTGACCCAAGCCTTTGGGCTTCAATTCATTGACCAGATGACAGCCACGTGATGATTAGGGAAGGACCGATGCATTGCTGTTCTACTTACACATCGGGTTATCAAAGCGAGTCTCTTGTTGGAACCATGATGCTTGATCTCCTTTGAGGCCATTTGCACTGGGGCTTGAGTTTCCAAGATTCACAACAGGTGTCAGCCTCTGAGAACCCTCAAAGCATGTGTTCTTCAACCTGGCAAATTGTTTCGTCTCATGGGGGAAGCCAAGCTCTGATGAACTTGAGAATTACACCTCTCTCATGCCTAAGACCATGGTGTTCCCCTAACCACATAAGCACAGCCTTTCTTGCTATCTGAGACCAAATGTCTAGTTGGTAGACAGGTGGATGTTTGGCCTCCTAAGGACACACTTCTGATCCTGGGCCCTAGGTGGCGAATCTCTGGCATGTGGCTTGGCTTTGTTGAGACTCCAAATTCCATTATCTTCATGACATTCAGCCTCATCCATAGGGTCCTGAAGCTGCAATCCACAGCTCAGAAAGGAGAGGTGAGACCTCCCTCCAACCTGGTGCCACAGGTCACTCCCAAGCCACATCCAGCCTGGACAAGCTGGGACCCCAGAATCTGCCTTTTGGGAGGCAGCAATGGCAGCGCGCCCAAGCAGGCACTTATTCC
>NW_016832291.1:0-2931 GCF_001698545.2 Rhinopithecus bieti | reverse complement strand
CAACTACTTTAGTTTCTTCCTAATTTTATAAATTACTCTAGCTCAAAAAACTTTGCCCAGAAGGGTTAGTAATAGCTATCAACTTCAGAAAACTAAAACTTTAAAATAACTTTTAGAAGGAAAATGAAATACAGAAATAATACATCTCATTTACACTTAATTAAAATACTATGAATTGTAACTATTTCCTATGAAAACATTTCATGCCAAGTTTTTATTACACTTAGATTTAAAATGTTATATTTTAGTTGAAACTGGTAGAATCTTAGTAAAATTATAACAATAAGAAATTTTTATATTATATATGTAATATAGAATAATCACATTTAATTCCACTTGTTAGTCTATTCTGATTATTTAGCAGGTTGATTCATAATTTACCAACTTGGGTCAGAAATACTTCCTATTTTTAGCTTTTGCTGTCAGCAGAGATAATAATAATATAGAGTCTGAACGACAAAGGATTGTGTATTGTTTCAATTTAATTAAAGTTGATTCCCTGCTTTAAGAGAGACTCATATTTTATATATTATATTTTTTTAATTAAAAAGAGAATGTAGATATTTGCTTTTCCAAATCTTCCGTAAGATAGGAAAGACATATTTTTTCTTAATTACGCCCTTGCTGAGTCACGCTAGCTGCCTGATCTTGGACAAAATTCTTAACCTCTGTGTGTCTCATTTTCAATAACTGTGAACTAAAGATAATAATTGTAGTACATCTCTCAAGGGATTATTGTGTGAATTAAGTAAAATAATCCTCTGAAATGCTTAGTACAGATTCTGGAACATAATAAGCAGAAAAAGTAACATTTTTATTTACTATATTATGACATACATCTCTCTGCTATTTCAAGGTCTGTGGATTACATAATGGTCAACTCCGATTGATTAAACAAAATTGTTTTAAAAAAATAAAAATATTGCAGCTATGTTGGTTTTAACCATTCTAAACTCTGATGAAATTTGCTTTCTGTTTGGTTTGTGACTACGAAGCTAAACATTATTTATTAGGACTAAAAATTTCTGGTGTTTAAAAAAATTCAAGAGGAAAACTGTTAGATTCTTTTTTTTCATGTTTTTTGTTACTTTATTTTTTTATTATACTTTATGTTCTAGGGTACATGTGCACAACGTGCAGGCTTGTTACCTATGTATACATGTGCCATGTTGGTGTGCTGCACCTATTAACTGGTCATTTACATTAGGTGTATCTCCTAATGCTATCCCTCCCCCCTCCCAAAAACTGTTAGATTGTATTACAAATGGGTATATTTGAAATGTTAAGATTTAACTGCAAATATGTAGATAATGCAAATATGTCTTAGGGTACAACTTTTGTTCTCATTAAGTTACCCATTTTACATTTTGAGAACACTAATAGATGAAATACTTGTTAAAGAGAAGATCTAAGATGGTTTAAAGAGAATATTAAATGAAATCAAACTTACTTGTCAAGCTCCATAGCACAATTTACAAGTCATAAATCACACTCTGTATGACAGCTACAGGAGGGATCTGGGTAGTAAAACAAAATGATGGATCTTATCTTTCCTGTTTTTGAGTTATTAAGAACTGGTTGAACTACAGAATGACGTGAAAGACTCACATCAGGGATGGGAGGTTATTTGCAGAAACTCTTGTTTTCTTTATCACATTAATGTCAATATTTGACATTTCCATATGACTAATTGTTGAACTAATTTTTGATTTCTTATGCCAACTATTAATAATCCTCTTTTCATCTAGCAAACAATCACTTTTTGTCTATCTGTAAATTGACATTTGTTATGTTAATTTATTTTTGCTTATTACAAGGATTACCTTTTATTTACAACAAAGCATTCACAGATTGCTGTGACAGATTTGTCTTCAATCAAATCTCATAAACATTAATTGAATTATTGAGGAATTTGTAAATTATTGTTTTTTTCTAAAATAGTAACATCAGCATTACATTGTATTACATTAATTTTGTTTACAGTTTTTTGCTTCACATTAACTATAGTTAACTGATTTTAACAGTCTTAGATAATTCCAAAACATCAATTACTTTACTTGGATTTATTGATTCATTCAAAAATATATGTATAATGAGAATCTATTATTTGCCAGGCACTGGGCTAGGCAAAGGTAAGAGCGAATGGCAAAATCATGTTCTCCCTGTTTTCCTGTCATATATTGTCTGGCTAGAGGCTGTGAAGGAAGAGTCATGTGAAGGAAGAGTATTCGAAGGATATAAGAAAAGGGCTCACACAATTAACTGTATGTAGGCTGTTCTTAGGGAAGATTTCTTCTACAGGTGGTACTTGGCCTTCAGTAAGAAGTATGATTTGGTATTTGATGTTAACCAGGTAATCGAGGGGATAAGGTGCTTTCTCAGCAGAAAGGACATAGTAGGCAAAGTCTTTAAGATAAAAGCATAGTGAAACTCAAAACTAAAAGGAGGCTTGTGTGTCTGGACTCCAGAGACAGGAAGAGAGTTTAGAGAGTCTAGCAGAGATAGCAGAGAAGACTTTATCTTTTTTTTTTTTTTTTTTCTCAGTAGCAACCATCTTTCCTGTGAAAAATTCCCTCTCCTAGTACTTTAGTTTTGTGGATCCAAAAATTATAGCATTCTTCTACCACCACAGGGGTGAGCATATAATAAAAAATGTCAGTTATTCGAACATGTAAGAAACTTGGAAGTCATCACTCCCATCCTTACAACAAGAAACATTCTGTACAAATAGACTATCAACGACTTATTTTAGATCCGTTAGAGGACTGGGGTCACAGAAAAACTGCTGCCCCCACCCTAAATCCCCACTAAATTAGAGAGATGGGAAAATGCAAAGAATTGTAGCTTAGTGGAGCAAAAGCCCAGGAGCCCCCATAGGAGTTAGTAATGGAGTAGAAAACTTTAATATGTAGTGGATTAATTTCTGGAAGC
>NW_016832290.1:0-231 GCF_001698545.2 Rhinopithecus bieti | reverse complement strand
ATGTCTATATTTTATACCTATATCTATTATATCTATTATGTCTAAATATTATACCTATATCTATTATGTCTATATTTTATACCTATATCTATTATGTCTATATTTTATACCTATATCTATTATATCTATTATGTCTATATTTTATACCTATATCTATTATGTCTATTATGTCTACATTTTATACCTATATCTATGAAGTCCATATTTTATACCTATATCTATTATATCTAT
>NW_016832289.1:0-668 GCF_001698545.2 Rhinopithecus bieti | reverse complement strand
AGCTGATATAAGCAACTTCAGCAAAGTCTCAGGACATGCAATTAATGTGCAAAAATCACAAGAATTCCTATATACCAATAATAGACAAACAGCCAAATCATGAGTGAACTCCCATTCACAATTGCTTCAAAGAGAATAAAATGCCTAGGAATCCAACTTACAAGGGATGTGAAGGACCTCTTCAAGGATAACTACAAACCTCTGCTCAACAAAAAAAAAGGGGACACAAACAAATGGAACAACATTCCATGCTCATGGATAGGAAGAATCAATATCATGAAAATGACCAAGGAAAATTTTAGATTCTATGCTATCCCTATCAAGCTACCAATGACTTTCTTCACAGAATTGGAAAAAACTACTTTAAAGTTCATATGGAACCAAAAAAGAGCCCTCATTGCCAAGACAATCCTAAGCCAAAAGAACAAAGCCGGAGGCATCACGCTACCTGACTTCAAACTATACTACAAGGCTACAGTAACCAAAACAGCATGGTAGTGGTACCAAAACAGAGATATAGACCAAGGGAAAGGAACAGAGCCCTCAGAAATAACACCACACATCTACAACCATCTGATTTTTGATGAACCAGACAAAAACAAGAAATGGGGAAAGGATTCCCTGTTTAATAAATGGTTCTGGGAAAAATGGCTAGCTATATGTAGAAA
>NW_016832288.1:0-1759 GCF_001698545.2 Rhinopithecus bieti | reverse complement strand
CTGCTTTGTATTAGATATATTTTTTCATCTCGCATAGTTAAAACTTTTCTCATATTACGCAGTTTGGAAACTCCGTCATGCACGGATCCGTGAAGAGACATAAGGGAGCACATTCACGCCTACAGAAAAAGGGCAGATATCTTCAGATTAAAACTGGATAGAAGCTTTCTGAGAAACTACTTTGTGATGTGTGCATTCCATTCAGGGAGTTATACCTCTTTTCTCACACAGCAGCATTTGAACACTGTTCCTGTGAAAACAAAAAAGTGATATTTTGGTATGCATTGAGGACTATGTCAAATAGTGAAATACACTGAAATAAAATCGAGGAAGAAGCGTTCCAAGAATCTGCTCTCTGACATGTGCATTCACTTCAAAGAGTTAATGCTTACTCCATGTTGCCCAGTTTCGAAAATCTGTCTTTGAAGGATTTCTGAAGGGATATTTAGTGACGCCCGGAGGCTTGTGGTGAGCAAGGAAATGTCTTCCGATGAAAGCTGCAGAGAAACGTTCTGAGCAACTGCTTTGCGATGTGTGTATTCGTCTCATAGAGTTAAACGTTCTTTGGATTGAGCAGCTTGAAATCACTGTTTTTGTGGAATCTGAGGAAGGACATTTGGGAACAATCGTTAGAATATGGAGAAAGAAATATCCTCAGATAAAATCCAGTAGGTAGCTTTCTGTGAAACTGCTTTGTGTCATCTTAATTCCTCTCGCTCAGTTAAGCCTCTTTTCATTTAGCAGTTTTTAAACCTGTGTATGTTTAGCTTGTGATGGGATATTCGGGAGCACTTTGAGGCTTCCGGTGAAAAAGGAAATGTATTCAGACCGAAAATGGAGAGAAGGTTTCCGAGGAACTGCTTTGTGACATGTGCATTCCACTCACAGTGTTATACCTCTCTTCTCATACATGGTCAGTGAAACCCTTTTGGAGAAAGAGGTACCAAGTGACATTCGGGAGCATGTTGATGCCGATGGTGAAAAGGGAAATAGTCTCAGACAAAAATTGGAAGGAAGCTTTCTAGGAAACTACTCTGATATGTGTCATCATTTCACATAGATAAAGCTTTCTTTACATTACGGAGCTTGACACTGTCATGGATGGATCCATGAAGGGACCTTCAGGAGCACATTCAGGAATATGATGAAAAAGAAAATATCTTCAGATTAAAACTGGAAAGAAGCCTTCTGTGAATCTGCTTTTTGCTATGTTTATTCATCTCACTTAGATGAAGATTACTTTACATTACAGAGCTTGGAAACTCCCTCGTGGATGGTTCTGCAAAGGAATATTTGGGATCACATTCGGACCTATGGTGAAATAGGAAATATAGTCAGATTCTGTGACAGACTGGATTAAGAAAATGTGGCACATATACACCATGGAATACTATGCAGCCATAAAAAAGGATGAGTTTGCGTCCTTGTAGGGACATGGATGCAGCTGGAAACCATCATTCTTAGCAAACTATCACAAGAAGAGAAAACCAAACACCGCATGTTCTCACTCATAGGTGGGAACTGAACAATGAGATCACTTGGACTCGGGAAGGGGAACATCACACACTGGGGCCTATCATGGGAAGGGGGGAGGGGGGAGGGATTGCATTGGGAGTTATTCATGATATAAATGATGAATTGATGGGTGCTGACGAGTTGATGGGTGCAGCACACCAACATGGTACAAGTATACATATGTAACAAACCTGCACGTTATGCACATGTACCCTAGAACTTAAAGTATAATAATAATAAAAAA
>NW_016832287.1:0-605 GCF_001698545.2 Rhinopithecus bieti | reverse complement strand
AAAAAAAAATACTTTATCCATTGGCATACAGTAGCTCTCCATTTTAACAAAATCCTAACAATCTTTTCCTTACTAGAAGATTTTTCAGTGGTGAGTCACTTGCTTGCCTCTTGCAAGTGGGATTATTTTTTTTTTTTACTAATTGACTTATACTATAATTTTTTTTTTGAGACCAGGTCTCACTCTGTCAACCAGCCTGGGGTACAGTGGCACTAGCATGGCTCACTGAAGCCTCAACCTCCCAGGCTCAAGTGATCCTCCACCTTTAAAGTAGCTAGCTGGGACTAGAAGTGTGTGCCACTACACCTGGCTAATTTTTTATAGAGAAGAGGTCTCACTGTGTTGCACAGGCTGGTCTCGAACTCCTGGGCTCAAGCAATTTCCTGCCTCAGCCTACCAAAGTACTGGGATTTCAGGCATGTACCACTGTTCCTGGCTGACTTATACCATAATCTATTTAGTAACCATTCTTCACTTTGGTCAATTACAAGTTTATTTCTAATACACAATTTAAGAATTACTCAGAGCAACCTTATTTACATTAGAAACTTTTTTCTCCCCAAAATAACACATCTTCTTTGACCTTAGCTTCCTTGTATCTAAAA
>NW_016832286.1:0-2811 GCF_001698545.2 Rhinopithecus bieti | reverse complement strand
AAAAAAATGAAAAGAACTCAGTCAATACCATCGCTGAAACATCTAAACAGCTTCGTCTTTCTGAGCTTCGTGGATCTTTATATCTCCTGCCACATCGTGTTGACTTTCTGCATGGCCACCTCATCTCCTCCTCCTTGTCCCACATCTTCTGCTTCTGGGAGCAGAGCTCTGCCACCAGCTCACTGAGCTCCAACAAGTCCTGCAGGGCCAGCTTTTGCTGCTGATGGGCATCTTTGAGTTCTTTGGCCTGGGATTTCAATAACTCGGAGGCTTCAAGCAATTGCTGAAAAAAAAAAATCACAATTATAGATGTTTTATGTTTGCTTAACAAAGGCCTGGAAGGTTTAGTCTTACACTATATTAAAGAGTTACAAGTGACACCCAATGCTGGTTACACATTAAAGTCAAAGATTGGAGAAATCCCCTGCTTGGAAAATGCCCTGTGCTCACCTCACCCTAGCCAGACATGCAATGGGAAGATCACCTGGGCTCAGGTCCTGAGCACCAACCCCACACCAAGCAAGACCCTGCAACTGCATGGAGTAGCTTCCAGCAGGACAGCTGGCTCTGGAACGCCAACCTCTGCCTGATGTCATCTATACAACTGCAAAGGTGAATAAAGCATTTGGGCACTCAATCTAGTTACTTAAACATAAGCGGAAACAGAAATACACACACACACACACACACACACACACACACACACACACACACAAAGTACTTAAGATTTAAATCAGGCCAGGCACGGTGGGTCATGCTTGTAATCCCAGCACTTTGGGAGGCTTAGGAGAGAGGCTCACTTGAGCCCAAGAGTTCAAGACCAGTGCCTGGGCAAAATGGTGAGACCTCATCTCTTAAAAAAAAATAAAAAAGAAAGAAAGAAAAGAAAATTAAGAAGAAAAAGATTTAAATCCAAGTCTCCCTGGGTGGAGAGCCACAGATGGACTTACTGTGAGATCAGCTGTACTGACAGCCCAACCTTACCACTTGCTGCCCTGATGACCCTGACCTCCCTGCAGCCAATCTACTCAACAATCTGGCTGTTTAGTCACGGTCACACTTGCTGGACTAAGACTGGAAGTGAGGAGACGTGGAACAAGCTGGCAGGGCAGCTCCCCCACAGGGAGGAAAGGCCTCCCCAGGCCTCTCTGCCTGGCTCAGAGTTACTGTGACTACGTTAAGCAATGAGACGCCACACAGCCCACGCTGCAGTCCCAGACAAGTCCTGCAGGGGAATGACACCACAGATGATCTTAAGAAGCAATTTGGGTTTAAAATCTGGCACGTTTTAGAGGACAGATCACAAACTATAGGTCCAAGGACTTAAGTGTATAAATGAATGTATTTTAGAAAACAGAACCTTATTGTGTTATTACTATACTGGCATTTGAACATAAAGTTTCACATATCTTACTAAAAACCAAATTTATGAAGGAGTTATGGGGGATTTACCCACATTTTAACAAATGGTCTCTTTTGCAGCTCCCTGTCATCACAAAGACACCCCTTCAAAGAGCAGGGGGGCACGGTGGAGAGAGAAGGGGAGTCATTGGTGTCAGGCACAGCGTGTCACTGCAGATATCACAGACAGAGTTCCTCATCAAAATTGGCAGGGGTGGAGGAGTTGCTGCTTACTTTGTGGGGTTGAACTGGAGAAGACAGATGACTGTGAAGTGGGTGCCTGCCGCAGGCAGGACGCTAGTAGGCAGCCATGACTGGGAGCCAAACTCAGCCAGCTGACACGAGCTATGCAGCAACCAGCTGGTCCCTAGAACCAGGCATGGCCCTGGTGTCCAGCATGCAGCAGGGACAGCCCATGAGCAGGAGTCCCAAAGAGGTCTTTAAACATCTGTATGAACTCAACCTCACAAAACTCTGCAAAGTCTCGTAAGCCTTTCTCACCCAGAACCGAGTCACCTACCTTGCACAGGTCCTCATTCTCCTGCCGCACCAAGCTGCCTCTCTGGCCCCACCAGCTGCTGCATAAAATCTTGGCAAAGTGTCCTTGTCCTCAAGTTGTCACTCAAGCCTGTTTGAATCTGAGCAAAAGAGGAAATCATTTGTGCTCCTTTCTGTGTAGTGACTATATGTAAACTTTGTTAGCTGACTTACTGCAACGATTTAATAATTGACAACACTTTTTTTTAGTACTGTATACTAAATAAAATACACAAGGCAGCAATACTTAGGGGCCAGAAATACTGTTTACTACAAGTCAGTTATGGAATCATAACTTACAGTAAAAATGGGCACGTCCAAGACTCAATTTTTCTTCTGTCATTTACAGTCGAATAAATATTTTGTTGCTAAATTTCCACACTCTCTACTGGGAATATGTTACTTTTATAATCAGAAAAATAAATATTGAAGTCATGTGGCATATAAGGATGTTTCGGACAACATCAGACAGCATATATAACAGTGGTCCCATAAGATTATAATACCATGTTTTTCATGTAGCTTTTCTGTGTTTAGATACACAAATCCTTACTATATAGGTCTGTAGCTGAGGGGCAATAGGCTGTACCACGTGGCCTAGCTGTGCAGAAGGCCGCTCCATCTAGGTTGGTCTAAGTACAGTCTATGATGTTCTCACATCAACGAAATTGCCTGATGATTTCCAAGAACATACCCCAGCCTATCATGGACGCATGACCACACTGAAGAGCACCGTGTGATACGGGATACAGTTGAGTTCTGTGCATGACATGGTTGGAGCCCTGAGGAAGGGGAGAGCTGTGGACTGAACTGTGTTCCCCCCATTATTAGATACTGACGCTCCAGTCCCCAATGTGACTGTATTTGGGGACA
>NW_016832285.1:0-2937 GCF_001698545.2 Rhinopithecus bieti | reverse complement strand
CACCAAGTATCTACACAATAGAAACTACCTGTTATGTACTTGGTATTATGTAATTTACCAAATCATAAAATTGGAAAATTTTCAGCAGCTGTTGCATTGTAAGATGGGAACAGCATGGAATCCAGCACTGGCAGGTGCTGAGTGCATGGGTAAACTGCACAAAGTGCTTTGGATTTCAGGGCCCACTCCCATGGCTGCCTCTTACTCCACCACTTACAGCCTTACGGAAAGTATTCTAAAACCAATTAATGAAAAATGAAACAAGACCGACCTGGCTGGTAAATAAATCTGCACAATGTTCTGCCATGAGTTAAAATAAAGGAAAGATAAAGACAGCAGTGAATGGCTATCCTCCCAGTGGGTTGGTTGCTTACTTTACATGATTTAGAGACAGCCAATGATAAAGACCGACACCAACTTATAGCCAATGCTATATGCTGGCTGCTTATTCAGGGATGGAGAAAGAACAAAACTGATAAACTGGTAACAACAAAGGCTGAGACTGAACCTTGGTGCAGCATATAAAGATGATCATGTGCCACATAAACGCCCACCAGAGGGTATCCACAACCTAGGACCTTAAGAATTAAATAGACAAGATCCTTTATCTGATGTCAATCAGTCTCTTTCCCCCGCCACTCTTCTCTTTGCTCAGTGGAGTCATGTACAACAAGGCCCTAATGACATGTGTGGAGGTTATACAGAGCTTGACAAATGATCCCCATCGTTAAGTACAAAACCTGCTAATAACAGATACACAAATAGAGCCCTAAATGGCACCATTTCCTAAGGAAACCAGCTAGCTACCTGATGGCTGATTGCAGACATACACAATCATACATGGAGTGAAATTGCTGGTTCATACGGTCAAAGTATTTTAACTTTATTGGAGATTACTTGGCAGTTTTGCAAGGAGGTAGTACAATTTTAGATTCTCACCATAAGAGTTCCAGTTGCTCTACATTCTCATCATTCCTTGCTTTTCAGGTTTTTCATATATGAGCCTGTTTGGTATATGTAGTTGTTTTTATTTTAAAATCTTACTGTACATACAATTTGCATTAGCTATGACAATTGAGAACCTTTTAATATGCTTATTGCCATATGGATATTTGGTTTTCTGAGTGTCTAAATCTTTTGGTCATTTTTAAAAAGTATGTTGCTTATTATTCTGTTATTGTTGATTTGTGGGGCTTATATGTTCTGGATACACATTCTTTGTCAGCTATATGCTTTATGAATATTTTTTCTGAATCTGTGGATCATCTTTTTAGTTCCTTAAGTTTATCTTTCTGTGAGCAAAATATCTTAATTTCAAGCCTAATTTTTCAACTTTTTAAAATGGATAGGCCTTATTTGCCCTAAACAAACACTTGCTACACCAGGAAATTTGTGCATGTTTCCTTCTAAAAGCTTTAAAGTTTTTAGTTTTTGACATTTATGTTTACATTGAATTAATTTTAGTATAAGAAATAATGTAGATGGTCAATGTTAACTGATTTTTTAAACCTTTTTTTACATTTTGACGTATTTTTCCCCAGAAATATTTGTATTTTAAATTGAAGAACACTGCTTGGGCGCAACATGGTGAGACACTATCTCTACAAAAACTAGTTCTAGCTACTTAGGAGCCTGAGGAGGGAGAATCACTTAAGTCCAGGAGTTTAAGGTTATATTAAGCTATGATCATGTCCCTATACTCCAGCTTGGGCAATAGAGCAAAACCAGAGAGAGAGAGAGAAAGAGCAAGAGAGAGAGAGAGAGAGAGTGAGCGCTCTGTTATCCCATTGAACTGCATTGGTGCATTTGTCAAAATCAAGTCATTGTATACGCTCTTTAGGCCTATTGATATATTTGTCGGTGTACTAACACTCACTGGCTTAATTAATGTAGTTTTATTCTGCCTGGAAATATGGTAAGTCCTCCTTTTTTTTTTAAGAATTGCCTTGACTCTTCTGCATTTTTTAATAAAATACAGAATAAACATTTTCAGTTCTAGAATTTAAAAACCTGCTAGAATTTGAAATGATATGATTTTGATGGCTATGAATATATACATATCAGGAGAAATGGCCTCTTAACATTTTGACTTCTAATTTATGACATTATTTCTCTATTTAGTTTTTTTATTTCAATAATTTTCAATGTACAGGTCTTACACATGGTTCTTTATCGATTATTATTCAGTATTTTATGGTTTTGTGTTTTTTTAACCACTATTGTAAGTGGTATTATTTCCCCATTTTATTTTCCAATTTTGTGGTACTATACCAATATGATACCATTTGAAATTCTCCTACAGGGCTCTGATTACGAATTTAAAAATTATTATTTCTTTTTCCTCTCTGTGCTTCAGTTTAGAGAATTTCAAATGACCTTATTTGAAGTCGATAACTTTTTTTTCTGTGTCCATTCTACTTTAAGATAATCAGATTAATTGTTCACGTCCAACATTACAATTCTCAGTTCTAGAATTTTCTCTTTTCATTTTCCTTTTCTCTGCTGAAATTCTTCATTTGTATACCAATTCATCCATTTTTTCTTCTAAATTACTTTAATTTTTTTCATCTACTGATTTCTGTATTTGTATCATCTATAGTTCTACTTCTTTTGACTTTTTAACTTTTTTTAAAATATTTTCATCTAATTGTATTGCCTTGAAGGTGTTTTGACAGCAGTAGCCCTCTCTCACCACTCCTATTCAACATAGTATTGGAAGTTCTGGTCAGTGCAATCAGGCAAGAGAAAGAAATAAAGGTATTCAAATAGAAAGAGAGCAAGTCAAATTGTCTCTTTGCAGATGACATGCTTGTGTATTTAGAAAACCCCATCATCTCAGCCGCAAATCTCCTTGAACCAATAAGCAACTTCAGCAAAGTCTCAGGATAAAAAATCAATTTGCAAAAATCACAAGCATTCCTATACACCAGTAATAGA
>NW_016832284.1:0-662 GCF_001698545.2 Rhinopithecus bieti | reverse complement strand
TTTTGCTGTAGGTCTCCTGCTGCCCTTGCCTTTATCGTTCACGGCACTGTGCCCAGATGTGGGGGCTGCTAGTGCCCCTGTTCGCCATTGAAGAAACAGAGGCACAGAGAGGTTAGGTGTCTCGCCCACCGTCACACAGCAGGTAGGGGCGGAGACACAGAGCCTAGTACGCTGACCACCACACCACCCTGCCATCTTGCTGCCAGGAAGGTGTCCCCATTAGGACCCAAGGTCAGCTCCTGGACCTCTCTTGTGGTATCAGGAGAGCCGCAGGCCAGTGAAGGTGGCCCCGGGGATCCCTCACTCAGTGTCCTCTGCTCCCAGACTTGGTTGGGCCGAGCCTGGCCAGTCCCACCTCTGGCCACCTGGTCAGCCCTGCGGGAAGTGAGATGCACGGATCTCCGCCTGTGTAGACGCTGCTACCCAGTATTGAAAGCTTTATCTGGGCTGCCCCCCAGCCGTCCCCACAGACCCCTCCCCTTCTGGGCCCCCGGCCCTCATCCCAGTCCCTGGAATCCCAGGTTTTCCTTCTTGGGCTCTCTTGGCCCCAGGGAACACAGCTCACACCGTCTCTTTGCCAGTTTACGGCAAGGAAACCGAGGTTCAGAGACTGTGAGTGTCCCACGTAATTCTCCCACCCACACACTCTCCCAGGCCCCTCT
>NW_016832283.1:0-595 GCF_001698545.2 Rhinopithecus bieti | reverse complement strand
CATTTACATACGTATGCATACACACACACACTCGCACGCACAGGCTCGCACTGTGTCTAGGCCTGCCTTTTCACTTATTTGTATGTCCTGAATATATTTCCATGTCAGTAGACACTTATCTTCGTAGCGGTAACAGCACTAAATATTATTGTAGCGTCTATTTTTACCATTATTTATTTAACTCATCATGTTTGAACTGTTAGGTTGTGTCTATCGTTTTCTGTATTATAGACAATCTGATGACAAATGACCAATCCCCTAATGTTCAATATAAAAATATCGATTGTATAAGGAGATAAGGGGTATTTGGTTAAAATAAAACTAAGTGTGCCCCACCTTCTCCACATGTAATATGCTCTAAAAGGCATGAATAATTAAATTAGCCCTTCTATTCTCCAGCACAGATCCTGAGCCCAGCGGTGGGTGCAGGTGCTTAGAGCTTCGGTCTGCTTTTCTGCCCGCCAGAAGGCAAAGGCCACTCAACTGCCACCTTAAGACACCCAGGATACTCCTCTCCTTTTTTATTAATAGAATAATGCTCAGGCTCAGTGCATGAGAGCAGCGCTCTCTGACTTTGCACTCATCAGAGTAACCT
>NW_016832282.1:0-2925 GCF_001698545.2 Rhinopithecus bieti | reverse complement strand
TTTGTTGTGTCTCTGTCAGGCTTTGGTATCAGAATGATGCTGGCCTCAAAATGAGTTGGGGAGGATTCCCTCTTTTTCTATTGCTTGGAATAGTTTCAGAAGGAATGGTACCAGCTCCTCCTTGTACCTTTGGTAGAATTCGGCTGTGAATCCATCTGGTCCTGGACTTTTTTTGGTTGGTAGGCTATTAATTACTGCCTCAGTTTCAGAACCTGTTATTGGTCTATTCAGGGACTCAACTTTTTCCTAATTTAGTATTGGGAGGGTGTATGTGTCCAGGAATTTATCCATTTCTTCTAGATTTTCTAGTTTATTTGCGTAGAGGTGTTTATAGTATTCTCTGATGGTAGTTTGCATTTCTGTGGGATCGGTGGTGATATCCCCTTTATCATTTTTTATTGCATCTATTTGATTCTTCTCTCTTTTCTTCTTTATTAGTCTTGCTAGCCGTCTATCAGTTTTGTTTTTCAAGCATCTTTACAGCAGCACTCCACTACTTAGTACCAATTTACTGTATTAGCCTGCTCTCACACTGCTAATGAAGATATATATAAGACTGGTTAATTTATAAAGAAAAGATGTTTAATTGACTTACACTTCCACATGACTTCGGAGGCCTCAATCATATCTGAAGGTAAATAAGGAGCAAAGTCACATCTTAACATGACAATAGACAAGAGAGCTTGTGTAGGGGAACTCCCCTTTATAAAACCGTCAGATCTCATAAGACTTATTCATTATCATGAGAATAGCATGGGAAAGACCCGCTCCCATGATTCAATAACATGCCACTAGGTCACACCCACGACACATGGGAATTATGGGAGCTACAATTCAAGATGAAATTTTGATGGGGACACAGCCAAACCATATCAAAATGCTTTATATTTCTTTGGGTATCAACCCAGTAGTGGGATTGCTAGATCAAATGGTAGTTCTTTTGTTAACTCTTTAAGGAATTAACACACTGTCTTCCAAAATGGTTCAACTAGTTTACATTCCCATCAACAGTGTATAGGCATTCCCTTTTCTCCACAGCCTCCCCAGCGTCTGTTATTTTTTGACTTTTTAATAATAACTATTATGACTAGTGTGAGATGCAACTTCTTGGGGATTTGATTTGCCTTTCTGTAGTGATTGGTGATATTGAGGTTTTTTTTTTTTTCATAAGCTTTTGGTTGCAAGCATATTTTGTATTGAAAAGTAATGGATCGTGTCCTTTGCCACTTTTAATAGGGTTGTTTATTCTTTTTTGTAAATTTGGTTAAGTTTCTTACAGATACTGGATATTAGACCTTTGTCAGACGTATAGTTTGCAAAATTTTTCTCTCATTCTGTAGCTTGTCTTTTCACCCTGTTGATAGTTTCTTTTACTGTGCAGTAGGTTTTTAGTTTGAATAGATCTCATTTGTCAATTTTTGCTTTTGTTGCAGTTGCTTTTGGTGTCTTCAGTATAAAATTGTTGCTTGTGTCTATGTCTAGAATGTTATTGCCTAGGTTGTCTTCCAGGGTTTTATAGTTTTGGGTTTTACAGTAAAGTTTTAGTCCATCTAAAGTTAATTTATGTAAACAGTGTAAGAAAAGAATCCAGTTTCAATCTTCTGCATATGTCTAGCCAGTCATCTTAGCACTATTTATTGAATAGGGAGTCTTTCTACATTGCTTATTTTTGTCAGCTTTATTGAAGATTAGATAGCTGTAGATATGTGGCATTATTTCTGGGTTCTTTATTTTATTCCACTGGTCTATGTGACTGTTTTTGTACCAATACCATGCTGTGTTGGTTACTGTTGTATTGTGGTATTGTTTGAAATTGGGTAGCCTAATATTTCCAGGTTGTTGCTTTTTGTTTAGAATCGTGTTGGCTATTTAGGCTCTGTTTTGGTTAGAGGTAAATTTTGAAGTAGTTTTTTTAGGTATGTAAAGAATATCATTGGTAGTTTAATAGAAATAGCATTGAATCTATAAAATGCATTGGACAGTGTGGCCATTTTAGTGATATTGATTCTTTCTATCCATGAGCATGGAACGTTTTTTTCCATTTGTTTGTGTCATTTCTGATTTCTTTGAGCAGTGTTTTACAGTTTTTCTTCTAGAGATCTTTCAACTACATGGTTAACTGTATTCTAGGGTATTTTATTCTTTTTGTTGCAGTTGTGAGTAGAATTCTATTTCTGATTTGGATCTCGGCTTAACTGTTGTTGCTGTTTAGTTATGATAGTGACTTTTGTACATTGATTTGTATCTTGAGACTGCTGAAATTGCTTATCAACTTAAAGGGCTTTTGGGCTGAGACTATGAGATTTTTAAAGATAAAGGACCATGTCATCTGCAAACAGGGATAATTTGACTTTTCTCTTCCTATTTGGGTATCCCTTATTTATTTTCTTGCCTGATTACTCTGGCCAGAACTTCCAATACTATATTGAATAGGAGTGATGGGAGAGGGCATCATTTTTTGTACTGGTTTTCAAGAGGAACACTTCCAGCTTTCGCCCATTTAGATTGATGTTGGCTGTGGGTTTGATACAGATGTTTCTTGTTATTTTGAGGGATGTTTCTTCAGTACCTCGTTTATTGAGGATATTCAACATAAAGGGATGTTGCGTTTTATCAAACCCTTTTCAGAATCTATAAAGCTAATCACATGTTTTTTGTCTTTAGTTCTCTTTATGTAATGAATCACACTTAATAATTTGTGTTGTTTAACCAACCTTGCATCCCAGGGATAAAGCCTGCTTGTGCAGGATGGAAAAGCTTTTTGATGTTCTGCTGGATTCAGTTTGTATTTTGTGGAGGATTTTGCATTGATGTTCATAAAAGATATTAAAGATATTTAAAAGATATTGACCTGAAGGGTTTTTTGTTTGTTTGTTTGTTTGTTTTTTGTATTTTGGTTGTTGTTGTCATTGTGGCTCTGCCAGG
>NW_016832281.1:0-700 GCF_001698545.2 Rhinopithecus bieti | reverse complement strand
GATGGGCCAAAACAAAGGGATGGACTCTGGCTCATTATCTGCAGCAGGAGCATGTCCTTCAGGCACAGATCGCTCATGCTATTGTTTGTGGTTCAGGAATGCCTTTAAGCGATTTTTTGCCCTGGGTGGGCCAGGTGTTCCTTGCCCTCATTCCGGTAAACCCACAACCTTCGGCGTGGGCATCATGGCCATCATGAGCATGTCACAGTGCTGCAGAGATTTTGTTTATGGCCAGTTTTGGGGCTACTTTATGGCCAGATTTGGGGGCTTGTTCCCAACAATTTGGGAAAACAAAGAGTGTGAGAAACGGGTAAAATTTAGATTTTAAAAAATGTTCAGGGCCAGGCATGGTGGTTCATGCCTGTGATCCCAGCACATTGGGAGGCTGAGGCGGGAGGATCAGAAGGTCCAGAGTTCGAGAACAGCCTGGCCAACATGGTGAAACCCCGTCTCTACTAAAAATACAAAATTAGCAGGGTGCAGTGGCAGGTGCCTGTAGTCCCAGCTATTCGGGAGGGTGAGGCAGGAAAATCACTTGAAACCAGGAGGCGGAGGTTGCAGTGAGCCGACATCACATCACTACACTCCAGCCTAAGAGCAAAACTCCATCTAAAAAAAAAAATCTTCATTCACCATGATAGGAAGTCATTAGATTATATCTGAAAACTCATAAATTTAAAAACTGCATAGGGCAGGGCAC
>NW_016832280.1:0-667 GCF_001698545.2 Rhinopithecus bieti | reverse complement strand
GAAGGACTGCTCCATGAAACATATGTGTAACTCTGTGAGATGATGTCGCACATCCCCAAGCAGTTTCTAGGAACGCTTCCTTCTAGTTTTCTTCTGAGGATATTACTTTTGTCACCGTAAGCTTCCTTGCGTTAAGAAGTAGATAATTGCAGAATTCCAGAAAACTGTGTTAGCAAACTTACCACTGAAGAGAAACGTGTAACTCTGTGAGTTGCATTCACACATGGCAATGCAGTTTCTCAGAAGGGTTCTTTCCAGTTTTGATCTGAGGATATTTCCTTTTTCACCATAGCCCTCAATGAGCTCCGAAATATCACTTTGCAGAAACCACGACAACAGTGTTAGCAAACTGTTCCAAGAAAGGAACGGTGGAACTCTGTTTGATGAAGTCACACATCAGAAAGCAATCTCTCAGAAAGCTTCGCTCTAGTTATTATGTGAGGATATTTCCTTTTTCACCATGGGTCCGTATGGGCTCCCAAATATCACTTTGCAGATTCCACGAAAAGAGTGTTGGCAAACTGCTTCCTGAGGTCTAAGGTGTAAATGTAAGATGAATTCACATATCAGAAAGAAGTTTATCAGAAATCTTCTTTCACTTTTTGAAGTGACGATACTTCCTTTATCAGCGTAGGCCTCAAAGCGACTCAAAGAAGCCCTTCTCAGT
>NW_016832279.1:0-3580 GCF_001698545.2 Rhinopithecus bieti | reverse complement strand
ATTTGTCATGTAGTCCTCGTGTTATGGTTTTAATCTCTATCAGTTCTTTTAAGGTCTTTTCTGCATTGATATTCTAGTTATCCATTCATCCATTCTGTTTTCAAGGATTTTAGTTTCTTTGTGCTGGTTACATAATTCCTCTTTAGCTCTGAGAAGTTTGATAGACTGAAGCCTTCTTCTCTCAACTCGTCAAAGTCATTCTCCATCCAGCTTTGTTCTGTTGCTGGCGATGAGCTGCGTTCCTTTGAAAGGGGAGATGCCCTCTGATTTTTTGAATTTCCAGCTTTTCTGCACTGCTTTTCCCCATGTTTGTGGTTTTATCTGCCTTTGGTCTTTGATGATGCTGACGTATTGATGGGGTTTTGGTGCGGGTGTTCTTTCTGTTTGTTAGTTTTCCTTATAACACTCAGGACTCTCAGCTGTAGGTCTGTTGGAGTTTGCTTGAGGTCCACTCCAGACCCTGTTTGCCTGGGTATCAGCAGCGGAGGCTGCAGAAGATAGAATATTGCTGAACAGCGAGTGTTGTTGCTTGATTCTTGCTCTGGAAGCTTTGGCTCAGGGGTGTACCCCACCGTGTGAGGTGTGAGGTGTCAGTCTGCACTTAGTGGAGGATGTCTCCCAGTTAGGCTACTCAGGGGTCAGGGACCCACTTGAGCAGACAGTCTGTCCATTCTTAGATCTCAACCTCGGTGCTGGGAGATCCACTGCTCTCTTCAAAGCTGTCAGACAGGGGCATTTACCTCTGCCGAGGTTTCTGCTGCTCTTTGTTTAGCTATGCCCTGTCCCCAGAGGAGGAGTCTACAGAGGCAGGCCGGCCTCCTTGAGCTGTGGTGGGCTCCACCCAATTAGAGCTTCCTGGCAGCTTTGTTTACCTACTTAAGCTTCAGCAATGGTGGGCACCCCTCCCCCAGCCTCACTGCTGCCTTTCATATTTTCAAACATTATCTTTCTGGTCAAGAGTTCCCTAAAATAGTAAAGTCACATAAAAAAGACCATGGAATAGAAAATTCTTGATAGTGGAGATTGCTAATGATAAAATGATCAAATAATGTAAACAGTAAGGGATGTGTGTGTGTATGCATACTTTTGATTCTCAATGTGAATAGCTAATTCCAAATTTCAAATTAACTTTTCACTGCAATTCAGTTTAAGCCAAATAAAATTAAAATGAAATAATTTAGGATAATAATTTTAAAAATTGATTTGGAAGCTAAAATCTTTTATGCTAATGCATATGTATAAGCTCAGAAAAGTCAGAATTTATTGTACTTTAAACTGATATCTTACAATTTTGTGACTAATTATAGGAAACTTATCTATAGTGTTTCCCACTAAAGTGAGAAAAGATAAGAACTGCTTAAAATGCTGAAAGGATTACTTTTCCAAGTATATACTGATCTTTTAACAGTAGACTAGTGAACATTGAAAAGATATCCCTCACAGATTCCAGGACATACATGTATATGTTGGAATACACACACACACACACATGTATATATAAAAATATCACAGACACATGTATTTATTCCAAAAAGAGTAGTAAACCAGAAGAAATACGCTTACAATTAAATGTTGCCTAGAAAATACAACTCTGAATACAAAATGTTGTGTCCTTATCTTGGCTCTGTTATTTTGTTTTTTTCTTAACTCATCTCCTTTGCCACTACTGTGATAGAGTATGTTCATACTCAGAACTAGAGCTTTTCACATTTTGCTGTTCAGAGGCTATTTGATTTTAATTGCTCCCTGAGCATAGGCCAATTCAGGATGGCAAGAGCTGAATCCTTCACAGATTCTTTGAAGTTCGGAGAGCTGCTATTCACATTGCCTCAGGCTTCCATTCCCACATTTGTGTGAAAATGTAAGCAGCTGAGCACCTCTGTCTACATGCCCAATGTTACTATAGCTGAAAATATCTTGTGCAGATTGAAGATTTTTGTGTCTCTCTGCATAAAGTTTCGAATAAGTATATTAAACAGATGCTGTTTTGCTATATGCATTTGAAATTGCCTTAAAATACATGATCGTGAATGACTATCAGTGCTTGAATTAATTAAGCTAAAACAAAGACACACATTGAAACTTTTATACTAATGTTTGAGTTTGAGAGGTGGGGCTTTGAAGAACAATAAGTCATTACTATACTGGAGAATGAAATCATTAACTCTACTTTGTAACTTAACACATTTAGTATATGCAAAATATACTGAATAGCACTGATCTTTATAAAAGGCATAATAATTTCTTAAAGCATTTAATTTCTTGTTTTCTTGTTTAAATCAACGAGAAAATCATGAGTACACTTTCCAGTTGCTTAAAAGTATATATGTATACTGTTTTTATCATGTATTTGTGGAAGATGGAAGTTGAAAATAAATAAATCCCACCTAGTTCATGTTAGCATTATGAATAATAACAAAAAAATTTTCAAAATTAATTTTTAAATAATTCAAAAGGCCAGGAGACATGTAAAACGCAAATTATTTGAGAGACACTGTTTATTGAGTATTTGATTTTAAGTAATCATTATCAGATTAGAGAAGCACATTCAAAATTTGAAAACAAATATTTTTAAAGGATGACAAGAAGCTTACCAGAGTTTCACTGGAGACTTGCTTTTCTAACATCAAAATGGATTCTTTGCATTCATTTCCATCTAGAAGAAAAACTGGTAAAAAAAAAAAAAATAAACCACTAATATGTATATAAATTAATAAAAAAGTATGGTTCACTGAAGTTGGAAGTTCCTTTTTATTTCTAAATTCATATATTTGAAAAATTTTGTTTGAACCTGTATTAGCATCTTCCAAGAGCCCTATTTATTACATTTTAGCAGAAGGGCATCAGTGAATTATTTTTTGTTTATCGTTTTTCCTAAGTAGCATTTTCCCAGGTTATTGTTGAAATATTTTATTTAGGTCCATCTAGGACATGTTATTCCTCTTCCAGATTGTATTTCAATTGGGTATTCCATTCAGCTACTATTTTTAATAAATCAACAGAGAATCTACTTGTACAATGTACCTTGTAATGATCTTCCTGGTTCCTCATCTCTGTTCCTAGGTACCTCATTGAAATGAACCACCTCAGTTCACATCCTTGCATCGTGGTGCTTTTGGGCACATGTAAACTAAGAAAGAAGAATCTTCCTTTCTAAACTGAGCAATTCAATTTTTAAAATGCTATGTTTACCTGTTTTGATTTTGAAGGTGTTTGGGGTTTTGATTTTTGTAATGTTTTGTTGTAAGCTGTGGCATAACTAGAAATAAAATCACCATTTGTCTGATTCTACCTGGTAGTTTTCTGATAACATAGGAAAGATTTCTTCTTTCCATATTCTGTTCTTATCTGCTGATGGTGTTTGTAGTCAATCCTTGATTATGTGACCCATCTCTTACACCACTAAATTGAAGAAAGAGTATTGTCACTCTTCCCTTATTACTCATTCTTTATTTGTTTGTCTATTAAAAGCAGCAGTGGATTCAACATAGATATAAGAGAAACAATAAAATTGCTAGGTAACATATAGAAGAAAAAAAAAAAAGAACCCTAAAGAAACAACCAGACTCCATCTCTGCAT
>NW_016832278.1:0-701 GCF_001698545.2 Rhinopithecus bieti | reverse complement strand
AAAAAACATATGTATGCATGTGCCTTTACAGTAGAATGATTTATAATCCTTTGGGTATATACCCAGTAATGGGATCACTGGGTTAAAAAGTATTTCTAGCTCTAGATCCTTGAGGAATTGCCACACTGTCTTCCACAATGGTTGAACTGATTTACACTCCCACCAACAGTGTAAAAGCGTTCCTATTTCTCCACATCCTCTCCAGCATCTGTTGTTTCCTGACTTTTTAATGATCACCATTCTAACTGGTGTGAGATGGTATCTCATTGTGGTTTTGATTGGCATTTCTCTAATGACCAGTGATGATGAGAATTTTTTCACATTTGTTGGCTGCATAAATGTCTTCTTTTGAGAACGGTCTGTTCATACACTTTGCCCACTTTTTGATGGTTTTTTTGTGTAAATTTGTTTAAGTTATTTGTAGATTCTGGATATTAGCCCTTTGTCAGATGGATAGATTGCAAAATTTTCACCCATTCTGTAGGTTGCCTGTTCACTCAGATGATAGTTTCTTTTGCTGTGCAGAAGCTCTTTAGTTTAACTAGATCCCGTTTGTCAATTTTGGCTTTTGTTGCCATTGCTATTGTTGTTTTAGACATGAAGTGTTTGCCCTTGCCTATGTCCTAAAAGATATGGCCTAGATTTTTTTCTAGAATTTTTATGGTTTTAGGTCTTATGTTTAAGTCTTTAATCCATCTTGA
>NW_016832277.1:0-702 GCF_001698545.2 Rhinopithecus bieti | reverse complement strand
TATTTTGCCCATTAGTTGATGCAGTTTCTTCCTAGCATTCATGGTCTTTGGCATGTTTTTGCATTTGGCATATTTTTGCAGTGGCTGGTACTGGTTGTTCCTTTCCATGTTTAGTGCTTCCTTCAGGAGCTCCTGCAAGGCAGGCCTGGTGGTGACAGAATCTCTCAGCATTTGCTTGTCTGTGAAGGATTTTATTTCTCCTTCACTTATGAAGCTTAGTTTGGCTGGATATGAAAATCTCAGTCGAAAATTTTTTTTTTTTTTTTTTTTTTTTAATTCTTTTCCTTAAGGATATTGAATATTGGCCCCCACTCTCTTCTGGTTTGCAGAGTTTCTGCTGAGGGATCTACTGTTAGTCTTATGGGCTTCCCTTTGTGGGTAACCCGACCTTTCTCTCTGGCTGCCCTTAACATTTTTTCCTTCATTTCAACCTTGGTGAATCTGACAATTATGTGTCTTGGGGTTGCTCTTCTCGAGGAGTATCTTTGTGATGTTCTCTGTATTTCCTGAATTTGAATGGTGGCCTGCCTTGCTAGGTTGGGGAAGTTATCCTGGGTAATATCCTGAAGAGTGTTTTCCAGCTTGGTTCCATTCTCCCTTTCACTTTCAGGTGCACCAATTAAACATAGATTTGGTATTTTCACATAGTCCCATATTTCTTGAAGTCTTTGTTCATTTCTTTTTATCTTTTTTCCCTAAACT
>NW_016832276.1:0-329 GCF_001698545.2 Rhinopithecus bieti | reverse complement strand
CCTGGGAGGTAGAGGATGCAGTGAGCTGAGATCGCGCCACTGCACTCCAGTCTGTACGACAAGTGAGACCCTGTCAAAAAAAAAAGAAAGAAAGAAAGAAAGAAAGAAAGAAAGAAAGAAAGAAAGAAAGAAAGAAAGAAAGAAAGGAAGAAAGAAAGAAAGAAAGAAATCCTGACTCTGTCGCTGGGCCTCAGCTTCTTCATCTGTGAGATGGGTTGAATGCGAGGGCGTTCCACTGAGAAGGGGACTGCCACGTGGTGGGTACCGGATCAGGGCCCATTCTCTGCCTTCCCCCCGCCAGGACCGTGTTTCTTCGCTTGGCCTCCCTG
>NW_016832275.1:0-1283 GCF_001698545.2 Rhinopithecus bieti | reverse complement strand
TATATATATATATAATTTATTTTGGAGTTCACTTGTATGTTAAAAAATTAGGTATTGCAATCATATAGACAAATACTGTAATGTTTTTGAGGTACACAATTATTCCTATTTGTTGTCATTCACCAGTGAGAAAAATTGAATTGCAGATTCGACTGCCTCTGGTGAAGGTCATTCATCAAGCTGTGATTTTTAAACAGCTCTATTGAGAAATACTTCTCATGCCATGTAATTCCACCATTTAAACTGTAAATTCAATGCTTTTTAGTATATTTACAGAGTTGCACAACTATCATTGCTAGCTAATTCTAAAACATTGTTATCACCCCAGAGAGAAACTTTGTACCTATTAAAGATCATAAAGATCATTCCCCATCCAGGGCAACCACTACTTTCTTTCTATTATAAACACTTCACGGCCGGGTGCGGTGGCTCAAGCCTGTAATTCCAGCACTTTGGGAGGCCGAGACGGGCGGATCACGAGGTCAGGAGATCGAGACCATCCTGGCTAACACGGTGAAACCCCATCTCTACTAAAAAAAAAATACGAAAAGCTAGCCGGGCGAGGTGACGGGCGCCTGTAGTCCCAGCTACTCAGGAGGCTGAGGCAGGAGAATGGCGTGAACCCGGGAGGTGGAGCTTGTAGTGAGCTGAGATCCGGCCACTGCACTCCAGCCTGGGCGACAGAGCGAGACTCCGTCTCAAAATAAATAAATAAATAAATAAACAAATAAATAAATAAATAAATAAAAAATAAACACTTCACATAAAATCATACCATGGATGGGATATGCTTTATAACTAGCTTCTTTCACATAGCATACTGCTTTTAAGGTTCATCATCATACCATAATATGGAAATTACATTATTCCTTTTTATGGCAAAATAATATTCTATTGTATTGACAGATCGATCGGATTTTGTTTATGCATTAAATAACTGGAAATGAAATTGAGAAATCATTTTTGTCACTCTATTCTTTCAGCTGCTAACAATAGCAATAATGGTTTTATATTTCTTACTTTGGAAAGATTCTATTTCTTTGTTATTTGGAATAAAAACATTACTTAAGAAGAACAATCTAGAAAACTTGAATGAGATCTTTTTTGACACATAGTTGATAAATCCAAAAGCACTAGTTTAATTAGAATATTCCAAATTAATCTAGAGTACATGTTTACAAGGTGCATGTTTGTTTTAAACAGATAACTAGTTGTTCTTATAAATATGTTGAATTTTGAAGTAAAGATTCAATAAAATAACAGAGAAAGCTAATAATATATCT
>NW_016832274.1:0-667 GCF_001698545.2 Rhinopithecus bieti | reverse complement strand
CTCTGTGAGATTAATTCACACATCACCAAGAAGTTTCTAAAATGTTTCTTTCTAGTTTTCTTCTGAGGATATTTCCTTTGTCACCATACGCTTAATAGCGCTATGAAGCATCTAATAGCAGATTTCCAGAAAACTGTGTTAACAAACTGATCACTGAAGAGAAACGTGTAACTCTGTGAGTTGCATTCACACATGGCAATGCAGTTTCTCAGAAGGCTTCTTTCCACTTTTAATCTGAGGATATTTCCTTTTTCACCATAGCCCTCAATGAGCTCCCAAATATCACTTTGCAGAATCCACGACAACAGTGATAGCAAACTGCTCCATGAAGGGAAGGGTTCAACTCTGTGTGATGAAGTCAAATATCCGAAAGCAATCTCTCAGCAAGCTTCTCTGTAGTTTTTATGTGAGGATACTTCCGATTTCACCCTCGGACAAAAAGGGCTCCCAAATATCCCTTTGCAGAATCCACGACAACAGTGTTAGCAAACTGTTCCAAGAAGGGAAGGGTGGGACTCTGTGTGATGAAGTCACACATCAGAAAGCAATCTCTCAGAAAGCTTCTCTCTAGTTTTAATTTGAGGATACTTCTTTTTTCACCATGGGCCCCTATGGGCTCCCAAATATCACTTTGTACTTTTCACGAAAAGAGTGTTAGCAAACTGCT
>NW_016832273.1:0-667 GCF_001698545.2 Rhinopithecus bieti | reverse complement strand
AATACTGGCCCTGACTCTCTTCTGGCTTGTAGAGTTTCTGCTGAGAGCTCCACTGTTAGTCTGATGGGCTTCTCTTTGTGGGTAACCTGACCTTTCTCTCTGGCTGCCCTTAACATTTTTTCCTTCATTTCATCTTTGGTGAATCTGACAATTATGTGTCTTGGAGTTGCTCTTCTTGAGGAGTATCTTTGTGGCATTCTCTGTATTTCCTGAATTTGAATGTTGGCCTGCCTTGCTAGGTTGGGGAAGTTCTCCTGGATGATATCCTGAAGTGTGTTTTCCAACTTGGTTCCATTCTCCCCCTCACTTTCAGGTACACCAACCAGATGTAGATTTGGTCTTTTCACATAGTCCAATGTTTCTTGCAGGCTTTGTTTGTTTCCTTTTACTCTTTTTTCTCTAAACTTCTCTTTTTGCTTCATTTCAGTCATTTGATCTTCAATCACTGCGACCCTTTCTTCTAAGTGATCCAATTGGCTACTGAAGCTTGTACAATTGTCATGCATTTATCACGTAGTTCTCATGTCATGGTTTTCAGCTCATCAGGTCATTTAAGGACTTCTCTACACTGGTTATACTAGTTAGCCATTTGTCTAATCTTTTTTGAAGGTTTTAGCTTCTTTGGGATGGGTTCAAACTTCCTCCTTTAGCTTGGAGAAGTTTGATC
>NW_016832272.1:0-930 GCF_001698545.2 Rhinopithecus bieti | reverse complement strand
TTCACATTCTTATCAATAATTGTTATATTTATTTACATATATATGTAAAGATGTGTGTGTATGTGTGTATATGTATATATACATACATACACATAGATATATGAGCTTTTATGTAAAAGCTCATATAGAGATGGATATATCTATACAACTCTATTACATCCTAACAGATGTGAGGTGATAGCTCATCACGATTTTGATTTGCAGTTGCCTGATGATTGGTGATGTTTTGTAACTTTTCATATATTTGTTGGCCATTTGTGTCTTCATTTTAAAATATGAATTCAGTCTTTTGCCTATTTTTCAATTGGGTTATTATTTTCATTATTGTTTTGGCTTTGGATTTGCTTAGTTCCTTATTTTTCATATATTATTCTCTTACATGTATAGTTTGCAAGTATTTTCTCCCATTTCATAAATTTCTTATTTTATTCTGCTTTCTGTGCAAAAGCTTTCTAGTTTGATGCAATTCAGCTTGTTTATATCTCCTTTTGCTGCTGTACTTTTGGTGTTGAGACAAAAAGAATATATTGCCAGGACTATCAAGATTTCTTCCTATTTTTTAGGAGTTTTAGGATTCATGTCTTATATTTAAGTCTTCAATTCAAGGTAATTTTTCATATGGTGTAAGAAAAAGAATCTAATTTTAATATTTTGCTTGTGGGGATCCAGTTTTCCCAGATCTGAGTACTGAAGACACTATACATTTTTCACTGTGTATTTTGGTGCACTTGTTTAGGGTTGACCTTATATGCATGGGTTTATTTCCGGGCTCTCTATTCTGCTTCTGTTGGTTTTGTGTCCATTTTTTTCCCATGCTTACCACCCCATTTTTCTTGGTGTAGTCTTTAAATATAGTTTGAAATCGTAAAGTATGATGTCCCTTTCCTTTGTATTTTTTCCTCAAGATTACTCTGGCTATTCAAATCTATT
>NW_016832271.1:0-598 GCF_001698545.2 Rhinopithecus bieti | reverse complement strand
AAATTTAAAATTAAAATTTCATGCGTGCAAAGCATTATATAAGTTGCTATAGTGAGAGCCAAATAGAAACAAATAGAAAATCATTTCTTGTTCCTCATGAGGACTTTGCTTGCTAATTTTTTTAAATGTACCTTAAACCTATTGAAAAACTTTAAATTATTAGTGGACTCCATTATGGAGAAGCCTATACAACATTCTGATATTACAAAATTAATGTATCAAAGAAGTTGTTCACAATAATATTACTTTAATTAAAGTTTTAACTATGCGAGATGAATAAATATATATAACACAAAGCAGTTTCACAGAAATCTTCTTTCCAGTTTTTGTCTGAGGATATTTCCTTTTTCACCATAGTCGACTCCCGAATATCTCTTGGTAGCTTTTTCTCCAAAAGGGATTCCAGAATCCTCTAGGAGAAGAAAGTTATATTAATGTGAGTGCAATGCACATGTAACAAAGCAGCTCCTCAGAAAACTTCTCTCCAGTTTCTATCTGAATTCGTTTCCTATCTCACTGTAAGTCTCAAAGTGCTCCTGAATATCCCTTGGCAGACTAAACAAAAACAGTGTTATGATACAGCTCAATGAAAAGAGAA
>NW_016832270.1:0-791 GCF_001698545.2 Rhinopithecus bieti | reverse complement strand
GTATTTTCGTATACATTTTAGGATTGTATTTTGTATTACTGTGCAAAATGCCACTGGAATTGTGATAGGGACTTCACTGAATCTATAGATGACTTTGGATAATATGGTACTTTAACAATATTTATTCTTCCAATCTATAAATGTGGGATAATTTTACATTTCTTGTATCTTCTTCATTTTCTTTCATCAATACCTATCTCTTTCAGTATAAAGATCTTTTACCTCCTTGGTTAAAGTTGTGCCTTAGAAATGTATTACTTTAATGCTATTTTAAATGAGATTGTTTTCTGCTTTTTTAAATCAGGTAGTTTGATGTTAGTGTATGAAACCATAACTGATATTTGTATGTTAATTTTATATTTTACTAACATATGGAGTGCATTTATTAGCTTAGACAGATTTTGGCTTACTGTTTATAGTTTTCTGTATATAGCATCATGTCATCTACAAACAGCAACACTTTTTCTTGTCTTCAACTTGAATAACTTTTAAAACAATTTTACTTGAGAAATTTTGTCGTGTACTTTCAGTGCTGTGTTAAAATAAAAGCATTGACAGTGGGTACAATATAGCCTTGCATTGGTGCCTGTGAATCTGAAGAAGTAAACACCTTTTCAAGTTTTTATAATCTGGTTCCAAGAGGTAAAGATCTTCTCTTGTTGGTTCCCCCAGGGGATGGGATGCCCTTAGGGTTTGTAGTGAATAGGGGTTGTAGCTGGGTCACAAGGCTGCTGGGTCTGCCTTCGGTTGTCTTGTTACCAGGGTCTTGGGTGATTGTGATCCCTGTCTTA
>NW_016832269.1:0-1280 GCF_001698545.2 Rhinopithecus bieti | reverse complement strand
GATCTGTCTAATGTTGACAGTGGGGTGTTGAAGTCTCCTATTATTATTCTATGGGATTCTAAGTCTCTTTGTAAGTCTCTAAGGGCTTGCTTTATGAATCTGGGTGCTCCTGTATTGGGTGCATATATATTTAGGATAGTTAGCTCTTCCTGTTGAATTGATTCCTTAACCATTATGTAATGACCTTCTCTGTATCTTTTGATCTTTGATGGTTTAAAGTCTGTTTTATCAGAGACTAGGATTGCAACCCTGCTTTTTTTTGTTCTCCATTTGCTTGGTAGATCTTCCTCCATCCCTTTATTTTGAGCCTATGTGAGTCAAAAACCTCTTGAGACTAGGAAGCCAAACCAAGGCCAACTTCAGAGTTTGCGTGCATTCCCTATGGGTTTATTCTACAGATATTCTCAAATAGAAAATCCAGTCAAAACCTTGGTAATATAATCAATGTTTTCAAATGTGTCCTGTTATAAAAAGAGAAAATTCTTACTGAACTTGTGCAAATAACTTTATTACCATAAACATATGAATACACATGAATAGTTTTCCAATTCTGAGTCACTCATATTGGGAGCAAAAGCAAATGTTTCTATTTTTGTTTACAAAGGTATACTTTACCAAATTGTTGTAAGTATAAATAGCTTAAAAGAAAAAGTTCATAAATCTGGAGAATAAAACATTCAACGAATCAGCACATTTTCAAATAAAAAGTTATGAAAACATTATCTTTTTGATTGTTTAGTTCAATAAAACTGAGTTCTTGTCTTCTTCTTTGTCTTGAATTTCGTGAAGGTATCAGCCTGTTCATTAAAAATTTGAAAGTTCTCAGAGAGTCCAGTGGTACGATCTTGAAGTTATCAGAAACTTGTATTCAAGAGTCGTTGTCAGAGTGTTTTCCATATATCTCCTCGAAGAAAAAGCAATTTTGGACTGTAGCTGATTATAAACAGTTCAAGGAATAACCAAAGCAACTATCTGGGAATGACAAAGATTTAAAATGACTATGGTTAAAAATCTAATGAGACTTTTATTAGGTTTATTATGGCAAAGACACAGCTCACATAGAAACCTAGTTACTTCTGTGGCATATGACACTATGACTGATGAAGTATTCAATTTCCAGAAATGTTATATAGTTTTTAGAATACTCATTTTTTAAATTTTATTTATTTATTTATTTTTGACACAGAGTCTCACTCTGTCGCCCAGGCTGGAGTGCAGTGGCACAATCTCTTCTCACTGCAACCTCCGCCTCCCAGGTTCACACCATCATCCTGCCTCAG
>NW_016832268.1:0-1445 GCF_001698545.2 Rhinopithecus bieti | reverse complement strand
CAGATCACTTGAGGTCAGGAGTTGGAGACCAGCCTGACTAACATGGAGAAGCCCATCTCTACTAAAAATACATAATTAGCCGGGCATGGTGGCACAAGCCTGTAATCCCAGCTACTTGGGAGGCTGAGGCAGGAGAATCGCTTGAACCTGGGAGGCGGAGGTTGTGGTGAGCCGAGATCGTGCCATTTCACTGCACTCCCAGCCTGGGCAACAAGAGCAAAACTCCGTCTCAGAAAAAAAAAAAGAGAAAGAAATCTTCAGGTGATTTTGATGCAGACCTGCACCGGGAACCAGGGCCTCAATTATCCCTAATGTCTATTGTATGTCTGAAATTCTCTGACTGAGAGACATGGGACTCAATCCCTGAACCCACTTCCTGTTCTGTGAGGCCCAGATTCAGTATTTTACTACTCCATGCCTTGTTTCCTCACCTACACATCGGGTAATCAGCTCCTCAGTCTCCTCTTCATCACAGGATGATATGGAAAAAGAATGTTATTCTGAGTGTATTTTTTTAAAATTATAATATGGACAGATGCTAAGCTGTCTGTTAAAGGGTCTGAAATATCCAATCACAGCTTATTAAGGAACGGGCTCCATAGAAGTTGACCCTGTCTTTTCCAAGGTCATCTCTTATAGTCTAAAATCTCTTGTCAGCTTGCTAATGACCAGGTAGAATAGCATCTAGTGACCTGGGTACCTAATGAAAAGCTGATTTCTTGTTAGAAACCAATTCAGCCCCTAGGTGGTACTACTTCCTTGGGCTTCTCTGTCTCCTCAGTAGTCCTTTCCATCAGTTTGTACTGCAGAAGTTGCTACTGTACTTGTTTTTTGGTAATCATAGTTAAATGAAGGCACTGTAGTGACATGAAAGATATACAGATGCTTTCATGCTAGGATCATAAAAACCAAAGGCTTAACTGAAGTCATCAATCCATTTCCATTTTCCTGCATCTTTGATTTTCCTTAGATTTTTTCAGATAATCATAAAAGTCAAGTTTCTAGATATTTCTTTTTTTAATTTATAATTTAACATTTAACAATTGGAATATCTCTGCTAATTACATGTTATATACTCTTTTGAATGTATTCAATCAGAAAGATATTTTTAGCTATAGCCTATTTTCTGAGGAATGTAATTCTCAGTGTTCTGACCACTGTATGAAAACTATTTTGTTGGCTTCTGAGATTTTTCCTAAACTGCTTCCAATCACATCCATGGAGAGAGGACTCGGACTCCAGAAATTCTTCATTGTAAATGATTTGATGACTTACATATCTTCTCATGAAACTTCAAGAGACCTCTCAGCCCACGATAGCACTTGACCCACAGTTGGGTTTACTGCAACCTATTCAAGTACTACTAGAATTTTTTTCAGCTTTTTGTGGTTTTTTGTTTGTTTGTTTGTTTGTTTGTTTTACATTTCAGGCATATTTTGAAACAA
>NW_016832267.1:0-702 GCF_001698545.2 Rhinopithecus bieti | reverse complement strand
AACAGAAAGGAATGAAGACTCCTCTTTTTGGGGTTCCTGTGGGGCGGCGTCCTTGGCAAGCATAACTTGGGCCAAAGAGCACCAGCTCCACAGGTCTGGACGAGAGCGTAAGGCCCAAAAGCCTTGTATGTAAGTAATTTCGGACCACTTGCCTAGCTGCTGGCAGAAATTGCTGAGGTCGGTCAGAACATTGCGGTCTAGGGTGCCCTCTGGTGGCCACTGAGACTGATTGTCTAGTTTGTATCGGGGCCATGCCACAGTGGAAAGGAAAATTAACCGCTTCCTCCTAAGGTCTTGCTCGTGCTCTAAGGTTTTTAAATTGGCTAGGAGGCACCCTAAGGTGGTGCGCTGTGGAAATTTGGAATGGGGGTTTCCCATTTGTTTCCTCTTTACGTAGACAATGGACACAATGGAAATGGAAGTGGACCTCTGCCTGGCTTCAAAGCATCCTTTGGAACCAGCAGAGACAGACTGGAGGCTCTTGGAGCCAAGGTGGAGATTACCATCAGGCAGACGTCTCCATCCTGAACGGATCTCCCGAGTCACTTGGTGGCTCAAAAGTGAGCCTCGGACCTGAGCTGGATATTTTGGCTGGGGGATGTAAAGAGGAGACAAGGGCACTAACCCCAGAGAGGCCGTGAGAGTGAGGGAAGCGGGTCTCAGGTCCTGGTCCGTCCATGGCGTGGAAGGAGGAGGAGGAGG
>NW_016832266.1:0-393 GCF_001698545.2 Rhinopithecus bieti | reverse complement strand
ACGTTATCATTTTCACATTTTCACAGAGGAAAAGATGTGACCCAAGGTTTTAATACCCAGAAAAACTACCTTTCAAATTCAAAGGACAAAAACTCTCGTGGACAAGTCTGATCTCAGGGGCTAATGAGGAATTCAGTAGAGTGCACTTCAGACCCCACAAGGACCAGTCAGTAAAACTAAGACTTGAAGACTGAAAGAAAGTATGGTATGTAATAGCTATTATGCTCTTGTAGATGCAGTATAATTATTTTAATAAATTTGAGGAAATTAGGGCATATTCTAAGATTTTTAAGAATTTCAGTAATTATACTGATGTTGGCAGTATTGAAATTATATCCTAAGTCTGTCATATATGCAATGTGGTTACGTAAAGCAAATGAAAAATAGGAGATA
>NW_016832265.1:0-394 GCF_001698545.2 Rhinopithecus bieti | reverse complement strand
CGCTCCCAGAGGGCCATGTGCCTGAGGGAGCTGGCCTCAAAGGGCACCAGCCCAAGGTGCAGATGCCCAGTTTCAAGATGCCCAAAGTGGACCTCAAGGGCCCCAGGTGTACATCAAGGGCCCCAAGCTGGACCTGAAAGGCCCCAAAGCGGAGGTAACAGCCCCCGACGTGGAGGTGTCTCTGCCCAGCGTGGAGGTGGACATCCAGGCCCCAGGAGCCAAGCTGGACGGCGCACGGCTGGAGGGGGAACTGTCCCTGGCTGACAAGGACGTGACTGCGAAAGACAGCAAGTTCAAAATTCCCAAGTTCAAGATGCCGTCCTTCGGGGTGTCGGCCCCAGCCAAGACCATTGAGGCCTCGGTGGACGTGTCTGTGCCAAAGGTGGAGGCCGAC
>NW_016832264.1:0-233 GCF_001698545.2 Rhinopithecus bieti | reverse complement strand
TCTATATTTTATACCTATATCTATTATAACTGTTATGTCTATATTTTATAGATATATCTATAATGGCTATATATTATACCTATATCTATTATGTCTGTATTTTATACCTATATCTATTATGTCTTTATTTTATACCTATATCTATTATATCTATTATGTCTATACTTTATAACTGTATCTATTATATCTATTATGTCTATATTTTATATCTATATCTATTATGTCTATATTTT
>NW_016832263.1:0-234 GCF_001698545.2 Rhinopithecus bieti | reverse complement strand
TCCTTATCATGTTCCAGATCTTAGAGGAAAAGCTTTCCGTTTTTCCCCATTCCGTGTGATTCTGGCTGTGGGTGTCTCTCATGTGGTTTTTATTATGTTGCGATATGTTTCTTCTGTTCCAATTTTTTTGAGGATTTATAGTGTGAAGGGATGTTGAATATCATTAAATGCTTTTTCAGTTTCAATTAACGTGATCATACTGTTTTTGTCTTTTATTTGGTTGATATGATGTAT
>NW_016832262.1:0-1523 GCF_001698545.2 Rhinopithecus bieti | reverse complement strand
GGTTTGTCAAAGATCAGTTGGTTGTAGATGGGTGGTGTTATTTCTGAGGCCTGTGTTCTTTTCTATTGGTCTATATATCTGTTTTGGTGTCAGTACCTTGCTGTTTTGGTTACTGTAGCCTTGTAGTATAGTTTGAAGTCAGGTACCACAATGCCGCCAGCTTTGTTCTTTTGCTTAGGATTGACTTGGCTATGTGGGCTCCTTTTGGTTCCATATGAGGTTTAAAGTAGTTTTTTTCTAATTCTGTGAAGAAAGTCAATGGTAGCTTGATGGTGACAGCATTGATTCTATAAATTACTTTGGGCAGTATGGCCATTTTCATGATATTGATTCTTCCCATACATGAGCATGGAATGTTTTCCATTTGTTTGTGTCCTCTCCTATTTCCTTGAGCAGTAGTTTGCAGTTCTCCTTGAAGAGGTCCTTTACATCCCTTATAAGTTGTATTCCTAGGTATTTTATTATCTTTGTAGCAATTATGAATGGGAGTTCACTCATGATTTGGCTCTCTGTCTGTTATTGGTAAATAGGAATGCTTGTGGGTTTTGCACATTGATTTTGTATCCTGAGACTTTGCTGAAGTTGTTTATCAGCTTAAGGAGATTCGGGGCTGAACGTGGGGTTTCCTAAACCTACAATCATGTCACCTGTGAACAGAGACAATTTGACTTCGTCTCTTTTCTATTTGAATACTCTTTATTTCTTTCTCTTGCCTGATTGCCCTGGCCAGAACTTCCAATACTATGTTGAATAGGAGTGGTGAGAAAGGGCATCCTTGTCTTGTGCCGGTTTTCAAAGGGAATGCTTCCAGCTTTTGCCCATTCAGTATGATATTGGCTGTGGGTTTGTCATAAATAGCTCTTATTATTTTGAGATATGTTTCCTCAATACCTAGTTTACTGAGAGTTTTTAGCATGAAAGGATGTTAAATTTTATCGAAAGCCTTTTCTGTATCTATTGAGGTAATCATGTGGTTTCTGTCATTGGTTCTGTTTATATGCTGGATTATATTTATTGATTTGCCTATGTTGAATCAGCCTTACAGGCCAGGGATGAAGCCGACGTGATTGTGGTGGATAAGCTTTTTGATGTGCTGATGGATTCGTCTTGCCAGTCTTTTATTGAGGATTTTCGCATCAATGTGCAACAGGGATATTGGCCTGAAATTTTCTTTTTCTATTGTGTCTCTGCCAGGTTTTGGTATCAGGATGGTGCTGGCCTCATAAAATGAGTTAGGGAGGAATCCATATTTTTCTGTTGTTTGGAATAGTTTCAGAAGGAAAGGTAGCAGCTCCTCTTTGTACCTCTGGTAGAATTTGGCTGTGAATTCATCTGCTCTTTTTTTAAATTTTTTATTTTATTTTATTTTTGGTTGGTAGGCTATTAATTATTGCCTCAATTTCAGAACTTGTAATTGGTCTATTCAGGGATTTGACTTCTTCCTGATTTAGTCTTGGGAGGGTGTATGTGTCCAGGAAGTTATCCATTTTTCCTAGATTTTCTAGTTTATTTTCATAGAGGTG
>NW_016832261.1:0-1758 GCF_001698545.2 Rhinopithecus bieti | reverse complement strand
TGCATATCTGTTCTTATTCAGCAGAGACACTTCCTCTTTATCTATTTCTGGGTGAGAACCAGCACCATTTCCCTGGTGACAGGGCCCCCAGCTAGGAACCATACAGGGTAGGATGCTACCCTACCCTAGACACCCAGCGGGGAAAATGCCATTTTGCAGATGCAGGAGTGGTTAGAGTTTGAAATGTTCATGCTGGACTACAACACCACGTGGGTTTTCAACTGTTTATGAGTTTCTGTGCTCAGGCACATAAGGCCCCAGCAGAAGCGACCTGAGAGTGGACCTGAAACGGCATGGCTATGTGTATCTGCTGGGGAATCATAGAGAAGGTTTCTGTTCAATATGGACCTTAGGGCCAATTTAGCCTGACTCCAATCCCAGCACCGCCACTCACCAGCCTTGACTGTCAGCAAATCACTTTGTTCTCTGAGTTCCAGCTCCCTTGTTTCTCTGATGGGAATTGGATAGCTCACTATAACCCTGCTTTTGTGCAACTGGCACACATGAGTTGCTTGCTAAGTGTGAAAATCCCTCTTCTTCTTCTGTTTCCCTGCTGATCAACAGATGTGGCCAAAAGCTGACTTTAGCCAAAAGTTAAATTTTTGCAAAAATTTAATATAAATTTATATTAAATATAGAAATAGGAACAAAAGGGCTAAATCTGCCTATGTTACAGGATCTTGGCTGATGCTGAGAGCTCAAAGACCTGGGTCAATTACATAGTCTCTTTCTCTGCCAAGCCAATTAAACAGTCCCTAAAATAAAGGCTATGGGTCTTGGGTCTTGGGTTCTCCCAAAATTTTGAGAAATAAAGAGGGGGCCTCTGTGTTGGGTTGTGTGAATTGCACCTCTCACCTGACAGTGGCTTGTGGTATCCCTGGAGTCTAAAAGTTACATGATGCTCCCTGGGAAGTGGCTGCTTTCTGACTGGTATGCTTGGATCTGTGCCATGGACAGTCATTGGTGGCCCAGAAATCTTTACTTATTTCAGGCTGCTCCAACTCCAAAAAATAATGTGTCCACCCTACCATTGTTCTCCTCTTCACTGAGCTTCCCTTTCTCAGTTACATGCTGAAACCCCAAGACTCACAAAATACTATCTTCTCCTATGCCAACAAAATACACAATGATGTAACCCCAAAGTCTTCCCGCCTCACCAGCCTGTAGGAAGGAATGAAATTACATCTGAAATACAGCATGGGCTGCCACTCCCTGAATGTAATATGACTGTAGTATTCCACAACTATAACACCACGATTCTTTCAGAAAAAATTCATAGTTGTTCCATGGCAGGCAAATCTATGCGAGCCTACCCCCAAAGTACAATGAATCTGAGCGGTGGAAGAAAGCCGCTGACAAATCCTATCTCTTAGAAAGTGGCTGGGCGTAGTGGCTCATGCCTGTAATCCCAGCACTTTGGGAGGCCGAGGCGGGCAGATCACCTGAGCTTGGGAGTTCGAGACCAGCCTGACCAACATGGAGAAATCCCGTCTCTACTAAAAATACAAAAAATTAGCACATGCCTGTGGTTCCAGCTACTCGGGAGGCTAAGGCAGGAGAATCGCTTGAACCCGGGAAGCGAAGGTTGTAGTGAGCCGAGATCGCACCATTGCACTCCAGCTTGGGCAACAAGAGAAAAACTCCGTCTGAAAAAAACAAAGCAAAACAAAACAAAATAAACAAACAACAAAAACATAAAGTAATATTTAATAGGAACTTACAAACAGAAGCCATGTCAGTGTCTGGTGGTGGAGAGAT
>NW_016832260.1:0-1690 GCF_001698545.2 Rhinopithecus bieti | reverse complement strand
TCCTCCAACTCACTGGCTTTCCGGAGGACACTGAGGTCCTGAGAGCACAAGAGACTGCCCACAAACACACAGGGAGCGGAAGCCCCTGCAAGGGAGGCTCTGGTTCCCTTCTGAATCCCTGGGGAAGGATAAGCGGACTCGGTATGAGGCTCCAGGAGAAAGTGAGCACCCAGTTATGCAGCCACACAAGCGTGGCTCCTCTGCCACACTTGGAGCCAAGCTGGCCTGTCCTGGAAAGGTATTGGTCAGCAGCCTGGCTTGAGACAAGGCTCCAGGTTCAGGGTCAAGGCCTGGGGCACTGGAGCAAAATCTGGAACAAGTCTTCCTAATTAGCAGACCTTCAAACCAAACCTCATTATTTGACTGCATGGGAAAATCTGGAGAAAATACAGTACTGGATGGGCTGGGCATGGTGCCTCACTCCGGTAATCCCAGCACTTTGGGAGACTGAGGCAGGCTGATTACCTGAGGTCAGGAGTTCAAGACCAGCCTGGCCAACACAGTGAAACCCGGTCTCTACTAAAATACAAAATTAGCCAGGCATGGTCATGGGTGCCTGTAATCCCAACTACTGCAGATGCTGAAGCAAAAGAATCGCTTGAACCCAGGAGGCGGAGGCTGCAGAGAGCGGAGATGGCGACACTGCACTCCAGCCTGGGAGACAAAGCAAGACTCTATCTCAAAAAAAAAAAAACCAAAAAAAAAAAACTGGATGAATGTTTCTTATTGAAATGAAATTGATAAAATTTCACTAGAGCAAGACAGGAAGTTAAATGTTCTCCCCAAAGAACATGGCCTATAGCTAGCATCCAAGTGTCTCCATGACCAAACTGCCAGCCTTAAAAAATAGGGTAGTGTGGGCCAGGCACAGTGGCTCACACCTGTAATCCCAGCGCTTTGGGAGGCCGAGGCAGGTGGGTCACGAGGTCAGGAGTTCAAGACCAGCCTGGCCAGCAAGATGAAACCCCCATCTCTACTAAAGATACAAAAAATTAGCCAGGGGTGGTGGCACACGCCTGTAATTTCAGCTATTCAGGAGGCCAAGGCAGGAGAATCACTTGAACCCAGGAGGCAGAGGTTGCAGTGAGCTGAGATCGTGCCATTGCACTCCAGCCTGGGTGACTGGGCAAGACTCTGTCTCAAAAAATAATAATAATAACAATAATAATAGGGTAGTTTGGTGGAGGGTGGGAGGAAGGAGAGATTCAGGAAAATAACTAATGGGTACTAGGCTTAATACCGGGGAGACAAAATAATCTGTACAACAAAGCCTCAAGACACGAGTTTACCTACATAACAAACCTGCACATGTACCCCTGAACTTTAAAGTTTAAAAAAAAGAAAAAAGGATAGTTTGCATTGGAATCCCAGTAGGGCCTAGTTCCCACAAAACCAGTGGCTGGGCGGTTAACCTGGTAGAGTGATAAGAGCTAGACAATGTGGCTCCTTACTCGCTGTGCAAGTGACTTCACCTCCTGGAGCCTCCCTGTGCCCCAACCTATAACACGTGCACACAGTTAAATGTGAAGATGAAATGAGATCCTATGATTAATGAGCAAATAATACATGCTCAATAAACCCAAACTTCTTTCTCTTCCCTTTAGTTTGCAATCTCGCCATTGCACTCCAGCCTGGGCAACAAAAGCAAAACTCTCTCTCAAAAAACAAACAACAACAACAACAACAGAGA
>NW_016832259.1:0-666 GCF_001698545.2 Rhinopithecus bieti | reverse complement strand
TCTCCAGAGAGACTTTAACATATTTTCTGAGTTCTCCACCTCATATTCTAATTCTCCACAGTTCTGGGACCAGACTGCCCTTCAGTCAGTGGTCTCTGAAGTGAGATTTGCTTATCTTCTGTGGAATGGATCTTGGGAAACTGAACTTGACAGTTTGAATCTTCCTCATATCATCTCAACTTGGGGTACTTTGAGTGCCACAGGATAAATGTGGGAGATCTTTCTGAAGCATCAGTTTCCCTTGATTCTCTTGAGAGAGAAAAAACGTGAATGTACTTAGGGATGACAGTCACGTACGTTTCTAAGAGTATACCGGACTTCTCTCTGAAATGAGACTTGGGTTGTCCTCTTTCTGATAAATTCCCAGATTTAACAAAAAAGCTGCCTTCTGCCATGAGGACACATGGATATAAAAGTTTGAGAGGTCCTGGTGCACTTCTTCACACTTACAGACGTGTGAGGATGTATGACTCCAAACCACACAGTGTGCAGTTCCTCCCTACTTAATGTTTAGTTTTCTACCTCTGGTTCTGATTTTGGTCTCTGGTAGCTGTTGATTCATGGCAAAACCCCAGAGCTTGGAGTCAGAAGACTGAGTTTAAGTCCCATTATTGCCCACCCTCCCTTTTTTATAGCCATAATATCCATCCCTCTCAATCAGTAAGT
>NW_016832258.1:0-3148 GCF_001698545.2 Rhinopithecus bieti | reverse complement strand
ACAGACTCATAAACTCTATTAAGTAGACTCAGTTGCTAAGGGAAAAGGTTTTGGCTCCAGTACCTGGAGTGGTGGGAAGGTTTCAATATTAATTAATGAGTGAATTTGATTCAATACAACCTAATTTCCTGACAACTTACTAACTAGCTGAGTAATTTTACTTCAGTTGTGATGAATTCAACCAAGAGGACTATAACTCTCTTGTTACTTCTTTTTGCCAAGAGTAAGCAGTAGCTAAGGAGCAAATAGCTGTCAGTTTACTAACAATTACAGAACTGAGCCAAACAAAAGCTTAAAGTTGTCCAGTTAGAAGAACATTGCCTCTGTGTTTTCTAATTAGTAGAGATATGTCCTCAGATTTCTCATTTAGATTAATTCCATGACTGGAGGCAAATCTCCCCTACAAGAAGCTCTGTGGCAGTTACAGGTAAGGAATGCAGAGGCCAGGTGAGCCTGAATCACACCTTGTTTACAGGAAAAAGTCAACAGTAGTTTCCTCTGGTTAAATTTAATAAGTATGTTCTTTGTTCACTATCAACAAAGGTGAAAAAGGTGTTACTCCTGTGCTTTCCAGGTGTCATCGAAATGACTCCACTCCCCTGCCATGTCTCCCCACTCTCCCAAGTCTCCATCATTGGTCAATCCCAGCTCTCAAGGATCCAAGTAACGTAAGTCAATCTTCCAATCCCATGGCCTATAGTAGTAAATGCCTCCCTAGTATTTTTTAAAATTCTTGGTAGGAAGTGATACATGGTGGCATGCACTTATGGTTTTGGCTACTCAGGTGGCTGAGGAGGGAAGCTTGAGGTCAGGAATTTAAGGCTACAGCGTGCTATGACTGTGCTTGTAAATAGCCACTGCACTGTAGCCTGAGCAACATCACAAGACCCTGACTCTCATAAATAAATAACAATTTTAAAAATTCTTGGTCAGGTTTCTATTCCCATCACTTCCTCTGCTTCAGGCCTTCTAATGCTGTGTAAGTTGGTTCTGCATTTTTCTATTTGAAACCAAACATAAAATACACATCTTTTGAATATCACCAATAAAATACACTCCAAGAATTTGTGATCTTAGCAAAGCTCTCAGGTGTGATCTTAGATGTGTGATTTTAGGTGTGATCTCAGGTGTGAATAAATGTCCAGCAATGTGTTTGGGTCATGTAGATCCCTTGTGATTACCAGCAGCTGGACACATGTAAACAAAAATTTGAGTTTATTTTAAGGTTTTAGGCCTGGCTCACTGACCAGCAGGTCTTGGCTACAGTAGGGCCTTGGGAAATAGAAGTCCAGCTAGAATGCTGTAGAACTCCTGAAATTCCCTCCTTTCTAACCCTTGTCTTTGCTCATTTGTTTTGCTCTTAGGTTTTGTTGCAGGTCAGTGACCCTGGCCACATGGAATAGAAACCTTCCATGTTTAGGTCTCCTTTGTTTAGGAGACTGAGGATGAAAACTGCTCATTCCAAAGGCAAAATTTTAAGGAAAATGATTCTTATTGTCCCAGCAGACATAGTTGCCTAAAACAGCATTAATAACCCTTGGTCAATGAATGCAGGGATGTGTTGTGGAAGAATAGCTGCTCCTGCTGCAGACACATGGATTCAAGAGAAAGCAATGAGGGGGGTGGCCAGGCAATAGAGTATGTGTTGTACCAAAGTATTTTGTATTTCATCAGGTTAGACATTTTTGAAGGCAGCAATTGGGAAGGACTGTTGTCTGAATCTCAAATAATGGGATTAAGAAACTATGATTAAGTATAGAGTTTATTTGAGCACAAAGCTTGAGGGTAACCACTCAGGAAACACAGACACCTAATGATTGGAGTTAGCATTCCAAAGTGGGGAAGTTAAGGTTTAACTTACACAGGCAGTAAACAGGGTTGCAGCATTTTCCATATAAGCAATTTGATCGATTATTACTTGCTACATTCCAAGAAAGATTGCTTTACCATTCCGTCAGGAGGGATGATACTTTCAGGGCATCTTGTGTCTGGTGCCACAAGGCCTTTCTTGATCATTTACAGGAAAAAGCAGAAGTTGCAGTTGCATGCTACATAACTCAGGCCACACAGCCACATTCCTCTCAAGGCTCAAAATAAGGTAAAGTTCCAACAGCTTTAAGTTTGCATTATTTAATTTCATAGTTGTTCTATTTAGTTATAAGACCATTAAACGGATAATGGTGACCTCTATGTTAAAACATAGGGTTCAGGTCAGCAGCCAGCCTCAGAGCCCTCTCATAGCACAGCAAGGCATCACTTATTTCTCCTTTCAATTTGTGGATGAGCCCAAGGAGGCTGACACTTTCCACAACCCGTACATTCCGGTGAACACGTCTTTTAGCCAATTTCTCTAAAGCATTGAGAAGTTTTTCCCTGGAATAGGACATTTTTTCTATTTTCAAACCTTTTAAATAGTGGGTGATTGCTTTATCTTCAGATTTCCCATGGTGTTCTTGGAAAGAGCCATAGCGGTAATGAATCTCTTGCTTTAGCTGATCGTCAAAGATCTTCATGCATAACACATTCTGAAAATGTTCCTCAGCCTTTCTGTGGTGGCCTATTTCTGCATACATTTCAGCCAGGTCAACATAGGCCATCTCAAATGTGGGCTTTAACATTATAGTCTTTTCAAATTTGCATATAGCCAGTTGAACCAATCTGTTCACACTTTCCCTATCTTGCCCTCTAGGCTGCCAGTTTGTAGCTTCCTTGATTTGGATCATTTGTGCCTTGTAGCAAAGCCCCATTTGGTGATGCAGGAAGGCAGAAGTGGGTGTTGTCTCCAAGGCCATTTTTAAGAGCTCAAGAGCTTTATCCACAGACCCTTTTCTTCGATAAAACTTGGCTGCATATCGAAAGACGTAGGTCTGTGAAGACATACTGGTCAGAGCTTCTTCAATGTACTTTTCTCCTTCAGCTTCCTGTCCTCCATCCTGGAGCTTCAGGGCAAGGAGAATCCTAATATATACATCATCTGGATTTAGCCTGACAGCTCGTTTTAGGACGTGCAGAGAAAATGTCTCATTCCTCTCTGCTGCTATGTTAAAGTTATCCAGGCGATAGACAGTGATCGCATACCCGGTATTGAATTCAGGGTTTTCAGGGTCCCCTTCCAGAGCCTTTTCAAAGCAGGCCTTGGCCCGTCCAT
>NW_016832257.1:0-1757 GCF_001698545.2 Rhinopithecus bieti | reverse complement strand
GACAGAGTGAGTCTGACCACCTGCCCCATCCCCTGGGAGCCCAGCTTCGCAGATGGAGGAGTGAGCCTACAGGTCCCTTCTACAGGATGGAGTGTCCTGCCCAGAAGGCAGCATGGCCATTTCTCGCTGCTTTTGTGTCTGGTTGTTAGAGGCAGCCTGGGGCTGAGTCAGCTGCTGTGGTTGGGTTGGGGGGTGCGGTGGGGAGAGAGCACTGGACACAGAACTTGGAGGCCAAGTGCCTCCCCTGCCCTTACCTGACTGGGGTCTTGGCCAAGTCCTAGGTGGGATATTGGGTACTTTACTCGTGAAGGTACAGGAGAGTACCTTTAGTATGTTACCATTTCTGTAGAGAGAGGAAACCTCTGTGTGTGTGTGTGTGTGTACATACTATGATAATATACAGAAAACATGTCTGCAAGGTTCATAGAAAACTCAGGAGAGAGCAACAGGGTGGCTGGGAGATACTTCCCTTCTGTACCTTCTGAGTTTTGAACTATGCGAATGTATCATCCTTTCAGAAAGTAAACAAAAGATTAATTTTCCCCTTCCTGTCTGTGCCCCCATCCCCAGCAAGAAAAATGGGCTTAGAGAATTGGATAGACCTGGGTGTTCAAATCCCAGCTCTGCCTAAGTGATGTTAGGCAAGCGCTTCACCTCAAATACTCCATGATTTTTCATGTACACAATAGAGGGAATCATAGTAACTGTCTCCTGTGGTGGTTGCGAGAATTAAAGGGGATTGCTAGCATGGTACCTGGTGAAGCACTCCATAAAGGTTCAGACAGTGGTAGTAATAACAGTAGTAACAATAGCAATATTATCTGATCTCTCTGGGCCTCTGTTAGCCAGCTGTAAATTCGATCTCTTTCCCTGTCCCTTCCAACTTTACTGAGTTCTTTTAAAAACCAGACCACAGACTTGGAAATGCCTCGATCTTTACTGACCGAGTTGTATATTCAGCCTAGCCCTAGCTTGTTTAAGGGGCACTGTATGGAATGGCCCAGGTTCCCTATATAGAAACTTCTCACTCTTCACCATCCAGTCCTCGAGCCACAGGAAAGCACGTATGGAGTGGAAGTTAGAGCGGTCCATACGGGAGCAGGCACTGCTGAAAGCACAGCTGACACAGGTGAGGTTTTGCAGAGGGAGGGAAGGAAGATGACCCCAGGTGGCCAGGAGCAGATGAGGACCAGTGACAGCCCTCCCTAACTTCTGTGCCATTCTTGCAGATGGAGGATTCATTTAAACAAGTCCAGCTAGAGAGAGATGAATATGTGCAACATCTAAAAGGAGAGAGGGCCCGGTGGCAGCAGAGGATGAGAAAAATGTCGCAGGAGGTAAGATCTGACCCTTCAGCCCCCCCACCTTAGATCGGTCACTGGATCTTTCTAAGCGTCTGTAACATGGGAATAGTACAGCCAGAGGTGGTCATGGGTCTGGGCTTTGTGGAGGTGGGGGCAGAGAGGGAGACGGCAGCCTGTCCAGGCAACAGCCCCTCTCTCCAGGGCCCTTTATCCCTACGCTTTGGGCAGGTTTGCACCTTGAAGAAGGAAAAGCAGCATAATATGCGTCTGGTAGAGAAGCTGGAGAGGCGCTTGTCCAAACTCAAAAACCAGATGGGTAAGATGTGGCTGGCGTGACCTGGGAGCAGGCCTGGCATCAGAGGGCTGTGGGGGGGCTTAGAATGCCCCAGGGAGGTGGGTGGATGGAAGGGCTTTGAGGCAGAGGGAAAGAGGTCTGTGCTGGGAGATGGCAAA
>NW_016832256.1:0-3134 GCF_001698545.2 Rhinopithecus bieti | reverse complement strand
TCCTTTATTAGTCTAACTTTCTCATCTTTTTTTGAGCCGGAGTTTTGCTCTTGTCACCCAGGTTGGATGCAGTGGCACAATCTCAGCTCACTGCAACCTCCACCTCCCAGGTTCAAGTGATTCTCCTGCCTCAGCTTCCCAAGTAGCTGGGATTACAGGCATGCACCACCACACCTGGCTAATTTTGTATTTTTACTGGCCAGGCTGGTCTCGAACTCCTGACCCCAGGATCTACCCACCTTGGCCTCCCAAAGTGCTGGGATTACAGGCATGAGCCACCGCGCCCGGCCTAACTTTCCCATCTTTCTAATTCATGTTATTCTCTCTGAATTTTTTGACAGTACAGTTATTATTAAGATACTTATTCTTGCCATCAAGGAATATATAGTTTAGTTTTTGAATTGAATGTATAAGTAGATAAATTTAAATGCAACAAAATAAATTTAGTAGGCCGGGCACGATGGCTCATGCCTGTAATCCCAGCACTTTGGGAGGCCGAGGGGGACGGATCACTTGAGGTCAGGAGTTCAAGACCAGCCTGGCCATCATGGTGAAACCCTGCCTCTACTACAAATATGAAAAATTAGCCAGGCGTGGTGGTGCACGCCTGTAATCCCCGCTACTCAGGAGGCCAAAGAACAAGAATCACTTGAGCCTGAGAGGCAGAGGTTGCAGTGAGCTGAGATCAGGCCACTGCACTCCAGCCTGGGCAACAGAGTGAGACTCTGTCTCTAAATAAATAAAGTGGTAGAGTTGTAAACAGAGGTGATCACTCTCGTCTTTTCTCCTTTAATATGTCTTTGTCTTCTGCCTTCTCTTTCAATCTGGTTGCTCACAGGATTAGGTTTTCATACGTTTTCAGGGCTCTTATCCGTTCTTTCTGTATGCTGAGCCTTCCCATACATCATCTCACCTGAGATCCTTTTTTTCGTCTCTGTTTACCGTATGTTTCCACCAGGATAGACCAGAAGCAACTCAGACGTCACCAATTCAGCATACCCAAAATCGGACTCAGTAAATGATTTTTAAATGTTTGTTGACTTGAGTCGATACCAAAATGAATGAGATTTGTTCTCTGTATTCAATGAAATTAAAATCTGATTGAGAAGAAAATATTTACATAAAAATTAATTCCAGTAAAAGAATGTGGTGAAACTCTCATATACACACTTTAGGTTTTTATTTGGTTTTGTCTTCAGGGTCTTTGGGTTTAAGAAATGGATCACAAATACTGGTTTATAATACACTCTGAATTGTGTTCATACACCATCCTTTTTGTGAAAAAAAAGTATTTATTAATAATTACTCATTTATCTACCATTCAGAAAGATAATTGCAATACTAACAGTCACATCCATCTCCCTCTTGCCACTCTGTCACCAGTATCCTGTGCCACAAATACGTCATTTTTTAACTGTAACTACTCTGTACCTTGAGATAAAGAGTCTTCATTGCCGGGTATGGTGGCTCATGCCTGTAATCCCAGCACTTTGGGAGGCTGAGGCGGGCGGATCACCTGAGGTCAGGAGTTCAAGACCAGCCTGATTAACATGGTGAAACCCTGTCTCTACTAAAAATACAAAATTAGCTGGGCGTGGTGGCACATGCCTATAATCCCAGCTATTAGGGAGGCTGAGGCAGGAGAATCGCGTGAACCCGGCAGGCAGAGGTTGCGGTAAGCCCAGATCATGTCATTGCACTCCAGCCTGGGCTACAAGAGCTAAACTCCATCCCCCCCCAAAAAAAAAAGAGTCTTCATTACTAAAAGGGGCTATTTGGGGACTTTGATCTTCCAGATTCCTTGAGAATTAATTATTGCTTTTGATAATCTAAGCCATAATCTGGAGCTCTATTCACTCAATGATTTTGTTGCTTCATTACCAGGATTAGTTTTAAAGGGAGAATGGGGCAGTAAGAAGAGGATAAGTTCTTTTGCCTCTTTAACAACAAGGTTTTTATAAGACCCATTTATGGCATGAATATTTGTGGTCATAAATTATCTTTAAAAATGATTTTCTGACCTCCAATGATGAACTATATTACTTTGTACTTGGATAGTAGGTATAAACTTTTGGAATCAAAATTAGAATCACTCTTAAGAAGTCTCTTGAAATAAAAGAAGAAAAAATTGCTGCTTTAGAAGCTCGATTAGAAGAATCCACGAATTATAACCAGCAGTTGCGCCAAGAACTTAAAACAGTAAGTGATTTTCTTGGAAAGAATTTTAAGGATCATTTATTATATAAATACTTGGACAGAAAAATATAAAGTAGAAAATAAAAATATAAAAACATTTATTGATATTTAGTGTATTCCTTTTTCGTAAACTTGAGAGTTTTCTTTTTTTTCTTTCTTTTTTTTTTTTTGTTTTTGAGACAGAGTCTCGCTCTGTTGCCCAGGCTGGAGTGCAGTGGCGTGATGTCGGCTCACTGCAAGCTCCGCCTCCCGGGTTCACGCCATTCTCCTGCCTCAGCCTCTTGAGTAGCTGGGAGTACAGGTGCATGCCACCACGCCCGGCTAATTTTTTTGTATTTTTAGTAGAGATGGGGTTTCACCGTGTTAGCCAGGATGGTCTCGATCTCCTGACCTTGTGATCCGTCCGCCTTGGCCTCCCAAAGTGCTGGGATCACAGGCATGAGCCACTGCGCCCGGCCACTTGAGAGTATTCATTCTTAAACAGATCTCTGTCATATGAACATGGTATAGCTTATTCAGTGCTATTTCATGTGTGTGATATCCTGCATGCTGTTAGGGATATATCAGAAGTGTATGGGTGGAATGAGGAAGAGGCAGGCTTATATTACTGGGAAAAGCTCTCATTGTGATATTGACATTTCACTCTGTCACTCTTTCCTATTGAGGATCCAGGGAAAATTCTGCTAAGCAAAATATGACAGCACCTGATCTCATAAATTTGAGGTCTTTTCTAGATCTGTTTTCTTTTGATATTTGGAAGTATTCAGTGAAGTAAGCAAGCAAGGCAGAGGCAATTGTTTATTTCCCTAAGGAAGCAAATCAAAATATAAGGGACTTTCCCATTCCACAGGGCTAGTAGATGGTAGATTGGTAGAGTCATGTTCTGGTTTATTCGCCCTTTTATCATCTCTGCAGTGCCCCAGGAGTGGTCTCAAGGT
>NW_016832255.1:0-666 GCF_001698545.2 Rhinopithecus bieti | reverse complement strand
GCAACAGAAACTTCTGCATACTTAAACATCCCTGCCTAACATCTCTGAAGAGAGCGGTGGTTCTCCCAGCATGGAGTTTGAGCTCTGAGAACTGACAGACTGACTCCTCAAGTAGGTCCCTGACCCCTGTATAGCCTAACTGGGAGACACCTCCCAGTAGGGACCTAACAACATCTCATACAGCTGGGTGCCCCTCTGGGACGAAGCTTCCAGAGGAAGGATCAGGCAGCAATATTTGCTGTTCTGCAATATTTGCTGTTCTGCAGCCTCTGCTGGTGATACCCAGGAAAACAGGGTCTGGAGTGGACCTCCAGCAAACTCCAGCAGACCTGCAGCTGAGGGTCCTGACTGTTAGAAGGAAAACTAACAAACAGAAAGGACATCCACACCAAAACCCCATCTGTAGGTCACCAACATCAAAGACCAAAGGTAGATAAAACCACAAAGATGGGGAGAAACCACAGTAGAAAAGCTTCAAATTCTAAAAACCAGATTGCCTCTCTGTCTCCAAAGGATCACAGCTCCTTGCCAGCAACAGAACAAAGCTGGATGGAGAATGACTTTGGTGAGTTGACAAAAGTTGACTTCAGAAGGTCAGTAATAACAAACTTTTCTGAGCTGAAGGAGCATGTTCTAACCCATTGCAAGGAAGCTAAAAACTTTGAA
>NW_016832254.1:0-1760 GCF_001698545.2 Rhinopithecus bieti | reverse complement strand
AGCCTCCCCAGTAGATGGGGTTATAGGCACCCGCCACCACGCCTGGCTAATTTTTGTATTTTTTAGTAGAGACGGGGTTTCGCCATGTTGGCCAGGCTGTTCTTGAACTCCTGACCTCAGGTGATCCACCTGCCTCGGCCTCCCAAAGTGCTGGGATTACACGCATGAGCCACCGTGGCCGGCCAGACTCTACTTTTGAGTGGGGTCTCCTGCAGATGAGCCTGAGAGAGCCAGCAGGATTAGGTGACGAGGAAGGAGAGAGATCTTTGCATCTTCAGACATAGGGGAGCAACACCCATGGCAAATCTGAACGTGAGCAGCTCCAGGCACCATAAAGCGGGCACAGGAAGATCAAAAGAGACTGAAGAATCTTTTTTTTTTTTTGAGATGGAGTCTAGTTCTGTCACCCAGGCTGGAGTAGAGTGGTGTGATCTCAGCTCACTGCAACCTCCACCTCCCAAGTTCAAGCAATTCTCCTGTCTCAGCCTCCCGAATAGCTGGGATTACAGGCATGCATCAACACACCGGCTAATTTTTGTATTTTTAGTAGAGATGGGGTTTCACAATGTTGGCCAGGCTGGTCTCAAACTCCCAAACTGCCACAGCCTCCCAAAGTGCTGGGATTCCAGGTGTAAGCCACCACGCCCGGCCAAATCTTACATAGTGCTGAAGGCTTTTATGTATCATTTTCCCTCTTCCCCTGTGACTGACACCTGGGGAAATTGATAAGAAGCCTCAGTGCTCCCTCCTTTGCCGCCAGTGGGAGGTTTAAGCCACACAAGCCCTGTGAGTGCACACAAACCCTCACCCAGTCACACCCACCAACCACCATAAAAGCCCAAAGCCAGTCTCCTTTCCCTGTTCTCACATTTTTTTTTTTTTTTTTTTGAGACAGAGCCTCACTGTCACCAGGCTAGAGTACAATGGTGTAATCTTGGCTCACTGTAACCTCCACCTCCCAGGTTCAAGGGATTCTTCTGCCTCAGCCTCCAGAGTAGCTGGGATTACAGGTGCCCACCACCACGCCCGAGTAATTTTTGTATTTTTAGTAGAGATGGGGTTTCGCCATGTTGGCCAAGCAGGTCTCGAACTCCTGACGTCAAATGATCTGCCCACATTGGCCTCCCAAAGTGCTGGGATTACAAGCGTGAGCCACCGCAGTAGGCCAGTTGTATTTATCTATTTATTTATTTATTTATGGTGTTTTTTTAAAAAACATTTTTCTTTTAGACTTCTAGGTCAGCAGTATGTTTTAAAAAAAAATAGAGACAGGATCTCGCTATATTGGCCAGGCTGGCCTTGAAATCCTGGCCTCAAGCAATCCATCAGCCTTGGCCTTCCAAAGTGCAGGGATTAGAGGTGTAAGCCACCATGCCTGGCCCCAGATAGCATTTGATTTTGTTTTTGTTTTTTGAGACAGTCTTGCACTGTCGCTCAGGCTGGAGTACAGTGGTGTGATCTCGGCTCACTGCAGCCTCTGCCTCCCAGGTTCAAGCGATTCTCCTGCCTCAGCCTCCCGAGTAGCTGGGTGCATACCACCATGCCCAGCTAATTGTTTGCATTTTTAGTAGAGACAGGGGTTTCACCATGTTGGCCAGGCTGGTCTTGAACTCCTGACCTCAGGTGATCCACCCTCCTCGGCCTCCCAAAGTGCTGGGATTAGAGGCATGAACCATCGCGCCCAGCCTAGGATGGCATTTTTTGGTGTTCCCTTGATTGAGAGAGAGCTCTGCAGCAGGTTCTGGTGTGCTCTAGATGGC
>NW_016832253.1:0-1755 GCF_001698545.2 Rhinopithecus bieti | reverse complement strand
TTCTTAATCATGTTAAACATTAATCATCTCAATCTCTTCTTTTCCTTTTACCAACATTCTCAAAGGAGTAATCTTAGTTCTCTGTCCTTACTTTCCCACAAGTCATTCCTTGACCCCTTGAAGATGGCCTCCAGCCTCCAGCCCTGCCCCATCGCTCTCCTGAAACTTGTCTTCCAGATTCTGTGGACAAATCTCATGACTCCTCAGTCGCCAAGTCTTTAACCTCTGTAGTGTCTGACACTGCTTGCCACTTCCTCAGTTCTCAAACTTTCTTTTCTCCTGCATTATCCTTCATGGTATTTATTCTTCTCTCTAAACATTATTGGATTCAGTTATTACTTTCTTTTCTTCTTCGCTCTCCTTCCCTCGACATTAAACTGGTTGGCAAATACTGTCCATTCTCTGAAAGTGTCTCTTGCATATGTTCTTTCCTTCCCCTGCCATCTCCCATTGTCACGCAGTATTTCCAGCCCTGATGACTTCATGTCTGGGCCATGCCAGGAGCTTCCTAACAGCTCTCCCTGCCCCTGTCTTTCTGCTGCAGTTTGCTTGCTTGTTGAATTCTGTTCCATTCTAGGCTCTCACACCAGAATAATCTTCCTAATTAAACATCAATCACATCCCTGTCTTGATCTATCAAATGAAATCCAAACTCCTAAGGCCCTCAAGATCTGCACCCCCACGTCCCGTAACTTTTTCCCCTACTTACTTTGCCTGCCTCATTTCCAGCTGTTCCCTAACACTTACCCAGCCCTCCACTTGCCACTCCTCCTGTGTTCCTTGTATTTCAGGGTGAGGAGTGAAGTGGATGAGGTACCCAGGGTGCAAACATTAAACGGGTGCTCACCGCCAGCATTGTGCAAGGGCCTCCTGGAATCGCATGCCCTAGGCACCTCACTTGCCTCACCCTAATCCCGGCCCTGCATTTCCCCTTGGGAATTGTTGCTAGTAATTCTTTTTCCTTCTCACAACACTCCACCCATGCCCTTCAGTTCTGACTTAAAAAGATTCCTGCACTTCAAAACTCACCTTTTCTGATTAATCTAATTGGAAGTAATGTCATATTCTCTGAGCCTCTTTTTTTTTGGCAGGATCTTGCTTTTTTGCCCAGACCAGAGTGCAGTGGCACGATCATGGCTTACTGCAGCCTAAATCTCCTGGGCTCAAGTGATCCTCCTATCTCAGTCCCCCAAGTAGCTAGGACCACAGGCATGTGCCACGAAGTCCAGCTAATTAAAAAAAAAATCAAACATTGTAGAGACTGGGTCTCAAACTTCTGTGCTCAAGCGATCCTCCCACTTCAGCCTCCCAAAGCGCTGGGATTACAGTCATGAGCAACCATGCCCAGCTGAGACTCTTTAATTCTTCAAATATACCTCTCTTAGGACACTTGTTACATATTGCTTTGTTTTTAGTACTTTGAATATGTCTTATCCGTATTGTTAGACTCTAAGCTGTTTGTCTTACATCTTTGTATTTGCTGAATAATTTCCTCTGTTTTATACATAGTAAGAAATCAACAGATATATACTTAATAAGTAGATATTATTGATTTAATAAGTCAAACTGCTGTGAGTGGGGAAGAGGGATCTTCAGCCTGCTCACCACAAATCAACAAAAGCTACGGGAAGGATGGGGGGATGGTATTGATTTTCTCTGAGGTCTACAACTACATTGAAGATATCCCACCAGGTCCCCTTCTTACACCCCTCAGATACTGCTAATCAGTCCTAGCACTCATTCTCTTTGAACCTG
>NW_016832252.1:0-329 GCF_001698545.2 Rhinopithecus bieti | reverse complement strand
AAATTCATGTTCTTATCAATATGTTTTACTGTCACCATTACTTTTTTGTACTTCTACTTTTAACAAGAGTGTTGAGACCCTTTAGGATTTTGAAAAATATTGTTCTATTTATGGCTTATCAGAGATAGGAAAAACATGACATTATTTTGTATTTCTGAAGAATTTAAATTCATATCATGCATTTTCAGTTTTGAAAACTATCCTACAGTATTTCCCACAGCTCATCCACTCCTGTCTTTCCAATTGCTTTTCTTAACCCAGCTTGAGAAATAATTTTGCACAGTGTGCAGGGCTGTGCGTGGGTACAGTGTGCAGGCTTGTGCATAGGT
>NW_016832250.1:0-667 GCF_001698545.2 Rhinopithecus bieti | reverse complement strand
TCCTCAGATGATAACTAGAGAGAAGTTTTCTGAGAGATTTCTTTCTGCTGTGTGACTTCATCACACAGAGTTCCAAACCTCCTTTCTTGGTACAGTTTGCTAACACTGTTGTGGTGGATTCTTCAAAGTGATATTTGGGCGCTCATTGAGTACTATGTTGAAAAAGGAAATATCTTCAGTTAAAAACTGGAAAGAAGCCTTCTGGGAAAATAGACTTCGATGTATGAATGCTACTCATAGAGTTGCACGTTTTTCTTCAGTAATCAGTTCGCTAACACAGTTTTCTTGAAATCTGCACTAGGATACTTCTTAGCGCAATGAAGCTTACGGTGACAAAGAAATATCCTCAGATGAAAACTAGAAAGAAGCTTTCTTAGAAACTTCTTGGTGATGTGTGAATTCATGTCACAGAGTTACACTTATGTTTCCTGGAACAGTCCATTAACACTGTCTTTGAGGAATCTGAGAAAGGCTACTGTAGATCGCATAGAGGCCTACGCTGATAAAGGAAATATCATCAGTTAAAAACCTGAAAGAAACTTTCTGAGAAACTTCTTTGTGATATGTGAATTCGTGTCACAGAGTTACAACTTAGTTCTCCTGAAGCGGTTTGCTAACAGTCTTTTCGTGGAATTTTCAAAGTGATATTTTTGAGACGATTGGGGCC
>NW_016832249.1:0-331 GCF_001698545.2 Rhinopithecus bieti | reverse complement strand
TAGCACCAGATACCATCTCTAACCTATCCCCCTGCCACGGGCATTGCAACCCCACATGGTGCCCCCAACAAGCCCCCCCGCCATGGGCAGAGCAGCCCCAGAGAGCATCCCCACTCTGCTGTGGGCAATGAAGCCCGATCAGTCAGGACCCCGACCAGTCCTCCCAACCCCCAGGCCGCGGGCAGTGTAACCACAATAGCAGCCCCAACCCGGCCCATGTCGGGGGCAGTGCAGCACCCAATAGCGCCCCCAACCAGCCCTACTGCTGCCAGCAATACAGCCAAGATAGTGACTCCAATCCGCCCCCCCACACCGCCACCCCGCCCCCCCG
>NW_016832248.1:0-703 GCF_001698545.2 Rhinopithecus bieti | reverse complement strand
AAACAAATATTAGCTGGGCATGGTGGTGCATGCCTGTAATCTCAGCTATTCGGGAGGCTGAGGCAGGAGAATTGCTTGAACCAGGACCCGGAGGTGGAGGTTGCAGTGAGCTGAGATCCGGCCACTGCACTCCAGGGTGGGCTACAGAGCGAGACTCTGTCTCAAAAAAAAAAAAAAAAAAAAAAAAAATATATATATATATATACACACACACACACACACATACACACACATATATATACATATACATACACACACATACACACACATATATATACATATACATACACACACATATACACACACATATATATATACATATACATACACATATACATACACACACACATATATATATGTATATATGTATGTATATTTGAAGTATTATCCAATGAGATGTTCCAGAAGACCACATTTAAATACAGAATCTAAATGGGGGTCCCATGTCACACCTGCCATTTTTTCATCTTTACAGCTGGGCTTTTCTTCTCTTCTCTGCTGGACTCTGCTGTTTCCCACAAGGTCTTCAGAGAGTCTGCCCTGAATCCTACAACCAGGAGATGAGAAGCACAGAGTGACACCAGCAGGAGAACATAAAGATGCAGTGACAGTTGTCCTCCTCCTGCAGAGTCCAGAGTAGTGCACTCCTACCGCTGATGCTCTAGCTAAGCCTGAGGGCCAGCATGCCCGAGGATAGTCTGGG
>NW_016832247.1:0-328 GCF_001698545.2 Rhinopithecus bieti | reverse complement strand
AAAATATAGACATAATAGTATATTTTATACCTATATCTATTATATCTATTATGTCTATATTTTATACCTATATCTATTATGTCTATCTTTTATACCTCTATTCTATCTATTATGTCCATATTTTATACCTATATCGATCATGTCCATATTTTAAACTTATATCTATTATATCTGTGATGTCTGTATTTTACACCTTATATGTATTATATATTTTATGTCTATATTTTATCCCTATATCTATTATATCTATTATGTCTACATTTTATACTTACATCTATTATATCTATTATGTGTATATTAAATAACTATATCTATTATATCTATTATG
>NW_016832246.1:0-1570 GCF_001698545.2 Rhinopithecus bieti | reverse complement strand
ATTTTTTGTATTTTCAGCAGAGACGGGGTTTCACCATTTTGGCCAGGATGGTCGTAATCTCTTGGCCTCGTGATCTGCCCACCTCGGCCTTCCAAAGTGCTGGGATTATAGGTGTGAGCTGCTGCACGCGGACTTTCCCAATATTTTAAAAGCCATTTCTGATTTGACAGACTTGTGACGATATTAATGAATGTGAATTTTTGATTCCATATAATGTAATGTGTAACATTTGGAAGATCTGCATAACCCAGTGAACAATAAAATGTCCAGTGAATGTTTAAGTGCAAGACAGATCATTTATTTGTTGCTGTTATTTTCAAACAGGGTCTAGCTCTGTCACCCAGGCTAGAGCGCAGGGGCACAATCATGACTCACTGAAACCTCAACCTCCTGGGCTCAAGTGATCCTCCTGTTCAGCCTCCAAGTAGCTGGGACTATAGGTGCTTGCCACCATGCCCGGCTAATTTATTGAATTTTTGTAGAGATGGAGTCTCACTATGTTGCCCAGGCTGGTATCAAACTCCCGGCTTCAGCCTCCCAAACTCCTGGGATTACAGGCATGAGCCGCCATGACCAGCCTGAATTACTTATTAAATATTTTTTAAATTTCTCAAAGTTTCTAAGAAAAACAAGTTATATGCTGTTCTCAATCAATTTTAAGAGTGAAAAAAGGGTCCTGAGACCAAAATGCTTGTTAAATCACTGGACTAAGCACCCCCATTCCCTACCCCAAATGAGTGCAATCTCCAATTTAGTCAAAAATGTTTATCTTTGGAGCAATACCAACATGGGATGGTAGGCCCTACAGCACTATAGTAAGCTCCTTTATAGTATGACAATTCGAATCATTAACATAAAAGTACTCCAATAAATGACTGAGAAAACATTATTCATAAAAGCACCAATACACGTATGGGTCAAATCTGTCTATTCCTGTGCGTTTCTTTTTTTTTTGCTTTTTGTTTTTTTTTTTTTTGAGATGTAGTCTCGCTCTGTTGCCCAGGCTGGAGTGCAGTGGCACAATCTTGGATCACTGCAACCTCCGCCTCCTGGGTTCGAGTGATTCTCCTGCTTCAGCCTCCCGAGTAGCTAGGACTTCAGGCACTTCAGGCATGTGTCACCATGCCCGGGTAATTTTTGTATTTTTAATGGAGATGGAGTTTCACCATGTTGGTCAGGCGGGTCTCGAACTCCTGACCTCAGGTGATCCACTTGCCTCAGCATCCCAAAATGCTAGGATTACAGGTGTGAGCCACTGTGCCTGGCCTCATATAATTATTAATACCATAAGTTTCCTGTCCCAGGGTTGTATTTTAACCAACATTCTATAAAAGAACTAGATTTTCAGGGCTTATGGAGTTTTCTCCTGTGGGCTTTCTGGCATATGGCATTCTGTGTGGCATAAATTATTCTATGTTGTCTTTTCTCATTTCTAATTTTAAATATAATACTAATTCCTAATATATTATTAAACACTGTATTACAGACCAGTCAAGCTGGACAAATATAGTTGTTCAAAATATTTTGAGTCAGTTTTATAATATGCAAAGGGTTTTTCCCATGGACAAAC
>NW_016832245.1:0-1284 GCF_001698545.2 Rhinopithecus bieti | reverse complement strand
ATGGTGAAACGGCATCTCTACTAAAATTACAAAAATTAGCCAGGTGCGATGGTAGGTGCCTGTAGTCCCAGCTACTCAGGAGACTAAGGCAGGAGAATCACTTGGACCAAGGTGGTGGAGTTTGCAGTGAGCTGAGATCGTGCCACTGCATTCTAGCCTGAGTGACAGAGCGAGACTCTGTCTCAAAAAGAAAAAAAAAAAGAGATAGTTTTAGACTATTAAGTATTGCATTGAAATGGAGCTCTCTGGTAAAAAATTAGATGGAAACCTCTGTAGGATAACTCCATTCTGTGACATCACAACTCATGTTTTAAAAAATACACACACGAAGTCAAAACATTATGGAAATTTCCTAAAATATACATACTAAAATATGACAACTTTTTAGTTATTACTTTCATAGAGCAAATTTGAATTTATGATCGCAGCGAATGAGGTGTCATGTAAAATAAAGCTGTTATATAAAAATGACATTTAAATTTTATTGCCATCAGAGTATATAAAAAGCAATTGAAGCCATGGGTATGGCAGGGATTGCTTTAAAAAGCGTGTGTCTAATGAGGGGAGTTGGAAAGAAGGGAGACTTGGGGGCAGGGTGCGGTGGCTCACACCTGCAATCCCAACACTTTGGGAGGCCTACGCAGGCGGATCACCTGAGGTCAGGAGGAGTTCGAGACCAGCCTGGCCAACATGGTGAAGCCTGTCACTACTAAAAATACAAAAATTAGCCGGGCGTGGCAGTGGGCACCTATAATCCCACCTATTCAGGAGGCTCAGGCAGGACAATTGCTTGAACCCAGGAGACGGATGTTACAGTGAGCTGAGACGGTGCCACTGCACTCCAGCCTGGGTGACAGAGCAACACTCTATAAAAAAAACAAAATAGAAAAGAAAGAAGACTTGGGGAAAAGGGATGTTTAAGTGACATTAACTAAAGCCTACAAATGTAAGCAGTGAGAGTCAGGGTACCTGAGTGTTCATCAGAAATGGCCAAATGGGTGAGTATCATCACAATGGAGATGGAGTCTGCTTCTCATTTCTATAATGGCTGTACCTAGCACAGTACCTTGTCAACAGGGACTCAATACATAATACCCCAATGAACACAGTAAAATTCTGCCAGTTCAAAACTATGTCCATACCCACCAACTTCCCTCATGGAGTTTTACTTCTTTCACTTACTGTAATGTTTTGAAGTCCTTGCCTCCTGTGGCCTGTACGCATAGTTTCTTTTCTAACTGAGCAGCTCTCCTCTGTATGCACAGACCACATGGGTCTATCCAT
>NW_016832244.1:0-663 GCF_001698545.2 Rhinopithecus bieti | reverse complement strand
CTGCTTGTCTGTTATTGGTGTATAAGCATGCCTGTGATTTTTGCACATTGATTTGGTTGGCTGATTCACCTTAAGCTGAAGTTGCTTATCAGCTTAAGGTGATTTTCGGCTGAGACAATGGGGTTTTCTAAATATACAATCATGTCATCTGCAAACAGGGACAATTTGACTTCCTCTTTTCCTAATAGAATACCCTTTATTTCTTTCTCTTCCCTAATTGTCCTGGCCAGTACTTCCAACACTATGTTGAATAGGAGGGGTAAGAGAGGGCATCCCTGTCTTGTGCCAGTTTTCAAAGGGAATGCTTCCAGCTTTTGCCCATTCTGTATATTGGCTGTGGGTTTGTCATAAATAGCTCTTATTATTTTGAGATACGTCCCATCAATACCGAGTGTATTGAGTGTTTTAACATGAATAGCTGTGGAATTTTGTCAAAGGCCTTTTCTGCATCTATTGAGATAATCATGTGGTTTTGTCTTTGGTTCTGTTTATATTCTGGATTACGTTTATTGATTTGCAAATGTTGAACCAGCCTTGCATCCCAGGGATGAAGCCCACTTGATCATGGTGGATAAGCTTTTGATGTGCTGCTGGATTCAGTTTCTCAGTATTTTATTGAGGATTTCTGCATCGATGTTCATCAGGGATATTGGCCTAAAATTC
>NW_016832243.1:0-701 GCF_001698545.2 Rhinopithecus bieti | reverse complement strand
AGGGAGGAAGGGGGACAGGCTTCCGAAATCCCGAGTTCCTGAAGGAAGAGGGGACCTGGGCTGTATAGAGGAATGGGAGGCTGGGGGCTCCTGGTTTCTTTTCTTTTTCTTTTTGAGGCGGAGTTTCACTCTCGTTGCCCAGGCTGGTGTGCAGTGGCACAATCTCAGTTCACTGCAACCTCTGCCTCCCGGGTTCAAGTGATTCTCCTCTGCCTGAGGCTCCCAATTAGCAGAGATTACAGGCGCCTGCCACCACATCAGGCTAATTTTTGTATTCTTAGTAGAGACAGGGTTTCACCATGTTGGCCAGGCTGGTCTCGAATTGAACTCCTGCCCTTTTTTTTTTTAAGACTGAGTCTCACTCTATCGCCCAAGTTAGAGTGCAGTGGTGTGATCTCAGCTAACTGCAACCTCCACCTCCCAGTTTCAAGTGATTCTCCTGCCTCAGCCTCCTGAGTAGCTGGGATTACAGGCACACACTACCACGTCCAGCTAATCTTTTGTATTTTTAGTAGAGATGGGGTTTCATCGTGTTAGCCAGGATAGTCTCGATGTCCTGACATCATGATCTGCCCACCTCGGCCTCCCAGAGAGCTGGGATTACAGGTGTGAGCCACCGCGCCTGGCCCTTTTCTCTCTCTTTTTTTTTTTAATAGAGATGGAGTTTCACTATGTTGCCCAGGCTGGTCTTGAACTCCTGG
>NW_016832242.1:0-703 GCF_001698545.2 Rhinopithecus bieti | reverse complement strand
CAAACTGCTTCCTGAGATCTAAGCTGTAAGTCTGTTAGAGGGATTCCCAGATCACAAAGAAGTTTCTCAGAAAGTTTCTTTCACGTTTTGAACTGATGATATTTCCTTGATCAGTGTAGGCCTCAATGAGATCCAAAGAAGTCTTTCTCAGTTTCCTCAAAAACAGTGATAATAGACTGCTGCATGAATCATTAGAGTAACTCTGTGAGATGAATTCACACATCACCAAGAAGTTTCTAACAAAGCTTCCTTCTAGTTTTCATCTGAGGATATTTCCTTTGACATCACAAGCTTCATTGCGTTTAGAAGTATCCCATTGCAGATTTCCAGAAAACTGTGTTAGCAAACTGAACACTGAAGAGAAACGTGTAAATCTGTGAGTTACATTCACACATCGAAGTGCAGTTTCCCAGAAGGTTTCTTTCCAGTTGTGACCTGAGGATATTTCCTTTTTCACCATAGCCCTCAATGAGCTCCCAAATATCCCTCTGCAGAACACAAGATAACAGAGTTAGTAAACTCTTCCAAGAAGGGAAGGGTGGAACTCTGTGAGATGAAGTCGCACTTCAGAAAGCAATCTCTCAGTAAGCTTCTCTCCAGTTATTATCTGCGGATATTTCCTTTCACCATTGGCCCCTCTGGGCTGCGAAATCTCTCCTTGCAGATTCCACGAAAGGAGTGTTGGCAAATTGCTTCCTGAGAA
>NW_016832241.1:0-666 GCF_001698545.2 Rhinopithecus bieti | reverse complement strand
TCAGAAAGAAGGTTCACATGAAGCTTCTTGCACCTTTTGAACGGATGAAATTTCCTTTATCAGCGAAGACCTCAAAGCGATCCAAAGTAGCCCTTCTCAGGCACCTCAAAGACAGTGTTAATGGACTGCTCCACGACGCATAAGTGTAACTATATGAGATGAATTCGCACATCACCAAGAAATTTCTAAGAGAGCTTCTTTTTAGTTTTTATCTGAGGATATTTCCTTTGTCACCGTAAGCTTCATTGTGCTAAGAGGTATCCCATTGCAGATTTCCAGAAAACTTAGTTAGCAAACTGATCACTGAAGAGAAACGTGTAACTCTGTGAGTTGCATTCACACATGGAAATGCAGTTTCTCAGACGGCTTCTTTCCAGTTTTAATCTGAGGATATTTCCTTTTTCACCATAGCCCTCAATGAGCTACCAAATATACCTTTGCAGAATCCACGACAACAGTGTTAGCAAACTGTTCCAAGAAGGGAAGGGTGGAACTCTGTGTGATGAAGTCACACATCAAAAGCAATCTCTCAGAAAGCTTCTCTCTAGTTATTATGTGAGGATATTTCCTTTTTCACCATGGGCCCCTATGGGCTCCCAAATATCACTTTCCAGATTCCATGAAAAGAGTGTTAGCAAACTGCTTCCAGAGTCTAAGTTGAAAGTC
>NW_016832240.1:0-1527 GCF_001698545.2 Rhinopithecus bieti | reverse complement strand
CTCTTATGTCTACTTCCTTCTATATAGACACAGTAACAGACTGATCTCTCTTTCTTTTCCCCACAGTAGAACATATGGTATCCCTGGCTTTGGACCTACAGAAGGAAACATATTTTTCTACCTGCTGTATGCCAGAGGTTCTTGAACACCTGGAGGGACTGCTGCGGCACAGACTGCTGAGCCCTACTCCAGAGTTCCGATTCACCAGGTCCAGGGTGGGGCCTGAGAATTCGCACTTGTAAAAAGATCTCAGGTGCTGCTGGTGCTGCTAGTCCATAGACTACATTTTGAGAACCACTCTTGTCTATTAACTGTAAATTGTAGAACTCTAGAAAAAAGCTTACTTTGGTCTGGGATAAGAAGCACACAGGTTATGGAGAAAATCATGAAAGATTCAACCCTTGATCCCAGCCTAGTGTGGAATTCAGGTAACAAGCAGTGCACAGTGACATAACATAATTCTCGGTTTTCATGATTGCAAATCATAGCCAAGTATCAAGTGAGAAATTCAGTTTCATTTACAAGGCTTAGAGAGGTCAGGCGATTCTAGAAAAATGGGACTTGTATTTCTCTTAAACCAGTAGAGTGCTTTAATTGCTTATTTAATTGAAAGCTTTGCGTTCTTATTTTGTATTTTATTTTATTTTATTTCTTTTGAGATGGAGTCTTGCTCTGTCGTCCAGGCTGAAGTGCAGGGGCATGAGCTTGGCTCACTGCAACCTCCGTCTCCTGGGTTCAAGTAATTCTCCTGCCCCAGCCGACCAAATAGCTGGGATTACAGGCACCCACCCCAACACATGGCTAGTTTTTGTATTTTTAGTAGAGATGGGGTTTCATCATGTTGGCCAGGCTGGTCTTGAACTCCTGACCTCAGGCGATCCACCCACCTCAGCCTCCCAAAGTGATGGCATTACAGGCAGGAGCCACCGCACCTCACCCAAAAGTTTTGTGTTTTTAAAGATATTAGACATGTTTCTTATTTTAAAAACAAATCTTAATAAAGTAGGAGAATAAGAGAAACATTTTTCGAAAAAAGAGAAATCACTGTGATAATTTTGTCATATTGGAATGTTGGATACTGTAGTCTGCTTCATTAACCACCAAGCATGCTATTGATTTTCCATTTTTATAGGATCTGTATCTCAGTTAAGGTGATACTGTTAATTCTTGTACTCCATTTGAAGATGAAAAATATAGGCCAAAATCATAGGCTTTGCATAGAAGCTGGATAATGAAGACCGCTCTGGAGGAACACATAGATACACACACACAGACACACACATATATATAAAGTATACACACATATACCTTTTTAAGTTTATTTTTTACAGTTTGAAAGCTTTTAAAGCAAAGGCCAGCCCCTCCCCTCTCCCAGAATGGGCGGCCCCCTCCCCTCTCTGTGAGTGGGCGGGGACAGCGGTTGCTTGGGCAGCTTTCCTTGTGATGCCACAGGTCCCTCTGGACTCCCTGCTGCCTGGCCATGCCTCCTTTCCCTTTCATCTTTCTCACTGACCAATGGGCTTGGAG
>NW_016832239.1:0-666 GCF_001698545.2 Rhinopithecus bieti | reverse complement strand
AATCTGCATTGGGATACTTGTGAATACAATGAAGCTTGTGGTGACAAAGGAAATATCCTCAGATGAAAACTAGAAAGAACCTTTTTAGAAACTTCTTGGTGATGTGTAATTCATCTCAGAGAGTTACACTTACGTTTCACGCAGCAGTCCATTATCACTATTTTTGTGGAACCTGAGAGGACTTCTTTGGATCGCAATGATTCCTACACTGGGTAAAGGAAATATCATATGTTCAAAAAGTGAAACAAGCTTTCTGAGAAACTTCTTTGTGATCTGTGAATTCCTCTCACAGATTTACAGCTGAGTTCTCAGGAAGCAGTTTGCAAGCACTCTTTTCGTGGAATCTGCAAAGGGAGATTTGGGAGCCCGTAAGGGCCCATGGTGAAAAAGGAAATATCCTCAGACAATAACGAGAGAGAATCTTCCTGAGAGATTGCTTTCTGGTGTGTTACTTCATCACACAGTGTTCCACCCTTCCCTTCTTGGAACAGTTTGCTAACTCTGTTATCTTGTGTTCTGCAAAGTGATATTTGGGAGCTCATTGTGGACTATGGTGAAAAAGGAAATAACCTCAGATCAAAACTGGAAAGAAGCCTTCTGAGAAACTGCATTTCGATGTGTGAATGCAACTCACAGAGTTCCACGTTTCTCTTCAGTGTTCAGTTT
>NW_016832238.1:0-667 GCF_001698545.2 Rhinopithecus bieti | reverse complement strand
GCTTTAAAGAGAATAAAATTCCTAGGAATCCAACTTATAAGGAATATGAAGGATCCTTCAAGGAGAACTACAAACCACTGCTCAATGAAATAAAAGAGGAAACAATCAAATGGAAGAACATTCCATGCTCACGGATAGGAAGAATCAATATCATGAAAATGGCCATACTGCCAAGGTAATTTATAGATTCAATGCCATCCTCATCAATCTACCAATGACTTTCTTCACATAATGGGAAAAAACTACTTTAAAGTTCATATAGAACCAAAAAAGAGACTGCATTGCCAAGACAATCCTACGCCAAAAGAACAAAGCTGGAGGCATCACGCTACCTGACTTCAAACTATACTACAAGGCTACAGTAACCAAAACAGCATGGTACTGCTACCAAAACAGGGATATAGACCAATGGAACAGAACAGAGCCCTCAGAAGTAATACCACACATCTACAGCCATCTGATCTTTGACAAACCTGAGAAAAACAAGAAAAAGGGAAAGGATTCCCTATTTAATAAATGGTGCTGGGAAAATTGGCTAGCCATAAGTAGAAAGCTGACACTGGATCCTTTCCTTATACCTGATACAAAAATTAATTCAAGATGGATTAGAGATTTCAACGTTAGACCTAAAATCATAGAAACCCTAGAAGAAAACCTAGACAATATC
>NW_016832237.1:0-4793 GCF_001698545.2 Rhinopithecus bieti | reverse complement strand
CATCCATCTATCTTCTCTCTATCTATCTGTATGTTTGTTTTTTTCTGAGGTGGAATCTCGTTCTGTCTCCCATGCCGGAGTGCAGTGGAGCAAGCTTGATTCACTGCGACCTCTGCCTCCCGGGTTCAAGCAATTCTCCTGCCTCAGCCTCCCAACTAGCTGGGATTACAGATGCCCACCACTAAGCCCAGCTAATTTTTTTGTACTTTAAGTACAGACGGGTTTTCGCCACGTTGGCCAGGCTGGTCACGAACTCCTGACCTCAAGTGATCAGCCTGCCTCTGCCTCCCAAAGTGCTGGGATTACAGGCGTGAGCCAACGTGCCCGGCCTGAATGTATATATTTTTATATAGTGTGACATTAAACATATATCCTGAAAATAAGTCACCAAACAAACAAAAACATGCCAGTTTCCACATAGCTAGGGCTGGTGCTGCTTTGGCTCCTAAAGTTATAGGTTACAGCATGGCTTCTCCCAGGACATGGAAAAGCTGTGGGCAGGTTTTTCTGGCTCATGCCCGTAATCCACTTATGTCTCCTTGGTGAGGGAGAGGCAGACAAAGTCACAGGAGACTCAGTGTTCTGATCCTGCTTCCAAATGCCAGTGCTATCACTGGGCAGGGATGCAAGAATTCCACAAGCCAAGTACTTTTTCATGATCATGATGGTGTGAGATGGGGGTGGGGGCACCTCCTTCCTTTAGAACTTTGCTTCTTTCTTGTGATGTGCTACGCTTGTTCATCTGTTCCATGTGTCCTCATTATTAGCCAGCAGCTTTTTTCAAGCTATCTGGGCCAATCCACAGAAACACTTAAGCATTCAGAGAACATTAGTGATAACACATACGATAAATCCCTTTCTGTTACGTTGTTTTCCTGCAGAGAAACAGGGAGAAGGCCAGCATTCTGATGATATTCTAGCCTGTGGGGCACATCTACCACAGATTTAAATGACTTTCAAGGGCTCATTCCTGAAAATGATTCCTTTTCATTTTGGAAGGACAGCTATAGCTGTGCCTCCCTGCAGGTTATGGTCTATTAAAACCAGCCCAAACTTAGCAGTTGTTAAAAATTTCAGATCACTTTCAATAATGTGCCAATGGGTTTCAATGAAGCAGAATTTGTCAAATAATATTGTTATGTGTATTTTTCCTTTCTCTCTCTTCCTTCCTTCCTTCCTTTCTTTCCTTCTTTCTTTCTTTCTTTCTTTCTTTCTTTCTTTCTTTCTTTCTTTCTTTCTTTCTTTCTTTCTTTCTTTTTCTTTTTCTTTCTTCTCCTTCCTTTTTTTGAAAATAAATCTTTCTAGGTGATTCAATTAACTTTTAATTCATCGTAAATCTTGTCCCACAGTCCAGAGCATCCTGTTAAGTGCTTGGTCTAACTGGAATCTTTTGTAGTTCCTCCGCAAAGAGATGGTGTTTAGAAATGTAGGACATATCAAAGTTTGAAAAGTAGAATTTGCAAAACACAATGTGGCCCACCTGTACGTGTAGACCATGGTTTGTACTCACCCTGAGCGAGAGTTTGCAGTGAAGGAGATGTCCTGTGTCTTGCAATGACACAGTTCAGAGCAATTCTAGAGCTACCTAGCCAGTTTACTGTCAAAATAAACCAAGGAGAGAGTATTCTGCCTCCTCTCCTCTTCTTGTCTATCCCTAGGACCCAACCTAATCTCATCTCTCAGGTTCTGCTAGTACTCAGATTCTGTCAGCATAATTCAGGGGAAATAAAGTAGAAATCTGCTTTGTGAATGGAAAACAGGAGGAACTCCTGGTGAACTTGGACAATGGCTTTTGGTTACTAGGAACTGAAATTCTGTCATTGTAGCTCCAGAAATGGATACTCTTGTAATAAAGAAGACTGAACATTATGCGAATCATGAAACACTGGCATGAGCAGGCCTCAGGGAGCTAGAGATGGCCCAGAGCATGTCTGAAGCTGGGCTTTCTGAGTCTCTACTCTCGTCATCACATTTGGTGGCTTCTGCATCCACATAGAGAGATAATCCCCTAACACTTGCCTCAGTCCCATGACCTGTCACTTCGAATGACTTCTCCTGCAGTATCTGCTAGTTCTCTACTTCAAGAGCCTAACCCTGAATCTTGACATTACCAGTAACTGCACCACCTCCTAAATCGTGATTTCCAGCGCCCCACATGCCTTTGTTTAGTATTTCCATCCCCAAAATTCCTTCTTTTAACACCTTTTACACTGTCTTTTCCCATCATCTCTTTTGCCCCAACCACCTCATTTCCCTCACTACCCAGCATGGGTTCTGTAGTCCATCATGGTAGCCTATTACTATACCCTCAATCTATTACTTACACCCTCAACTCCCAGAGCCCTCTTTTCCTCCACCATACTCACCTGGAAAACTCCCAGTTCAAATTCAACCAAGCTCTCTGATTACTCTGTGCCTGCCCTCAAGCAGCTAACTCAGCTAGGGGAAAACACACATCATGCTGACTTTTCCTTGTTTAAATTTATGACCAAGCATCTCAGCTGAGCTCTCTGCACCACCTAGTGATCTTACCACCTTTCTCTGCTCAATTCACTCTTCCTTCCATAGGACAACTATGTTACTCTTTCTTCTCTCTCCCTTCACAACTATCCTACGCCGTCCCCTCCTCACTCTCGCGGAGGACCTCTGTTCTCGTATCACCGGGAAAGCAGAAGCTGTCCCAAGAGAACGATTTCATCATTCTGCCACCAGAACAACAACCTGTCTCTGTATCTACCTACTTGCCTTGCCTTTCCTCCTGTTATAAAAGACAAATTGGTTTTCATTTGATCTCTCATCCAAAGTGAAAAGTGTCTTATGGAGTAGATCCTACCACTTCTCATCTACTCAAGAACTTTGCTGCTGCTGTTTCCCCTTTTCACCTCCAGTATTCTCTTCTGCATGTCAACATTCTGTAAAATCTTCCATCTTTTAAGATTTCTCCCTTGACCCAAACTCCTTCTGCAAATACAGGCTCATACCTCGTTTTCCTCCATAGCAAAATATTTCAAATGAATTTTGTACTCCTTTTTTCTACTTGCTCATTTCCCACTCTTTTCTGGATCCTCCCCAATTAGGGTAACCATTACTCTTCTGAAACCTCTCTTGACAAGGTTGCTCATCACCTCTATGCTGCCACAGATGTCAATTCTCAATTGTCACCTTCTACCTTTCAGTCAGCTCCAAACACTTGACACACTTGGCTCCCAGGACACTGCATTCTTCCATTGCTTCTTTCATCTTAACCTCTAAGTGTGGCATTCTGCCAGCCTCGTTTCCCTGTTCCCGTCTATCCATAAGTCCCCAGGTGGTTTCAGTAATATGTTTTAAAAAATGACAGTATGTGTATACTGATGAGTTCTGAAATTGTAGCTCCAACCCTAATCTCTCTTTTGAGCTCCACATTAAAATGCCAACTTCTACTCTGCTTCTTCATTTGCATGTCTCCAAGTCATCTCCAATGCCACATGCCCACCACAAAGCTTTTTTTCCTGCCATCCGCTTCTCCTGCCAACTGTTCCTGATTTCAGTAAGTAGCACCACTATTCACCTGGTGATGAAGCCAGAAACTAAGACTTATCCTCAATGTCTTCCTTTTCCTGGCGTCCCTTAACCAATCCACCAGCAAATGCTCTCAGCTTCAAGCTTCCTGTGTCTCAGTGTTCATACCTGTGAAATGAGAATATTAAGGTTTACTTTATAGCTTGGTCATGAGGTTCAAATGAGGTAGGTGTGAGAGATATTTGCTAAGAGCATAGTAGCCACTCAATGAACATTAGTCTCCTGTGACTTTCCAATAACCTTGAATAGTACTGATGCTCACTGCGTCAGTTCCACACCTTCACGTGGCATTTGAGACTTTTCATGTTGTGGCCCCACCTTATCTCTTCACACTTAAGGCCCAGTGATTACATTACTACTATGATTTATACTTTACAGAGTTTTTTTTGGCATATCTTATTTGTTTCTAATATTATCCACATTAAATTGGTATTATTATCCCTATTTTACAGGTTAGAAGATGGGAGGCTATGTGAATTGCCAAAAAATCATAAACCAGTCAATGATAGAGCTGGAAATGAAACAAAGAATTTCTAATATGAGATGTCTTACTTTTCCTACCATGCTATGCTGTCTCCCCAAAACAAGCCTTTCTTATCCTCAGACCAGAGTTTTCTTTTCACTCTATCTGAAACCTACTCCATGCCCTGCTTTTCTTCATTTCTCTTACCAAGAAAGCTCTCTCTCCTCTTCTTCTTTTCTTCATAATTCCTTTGCTGAGTACTCCAGTGTACAGTTATCTCTCAGATTAATGTTTATTATCTCGTTAATTTACTCACTCATTACCTCCCTCTCTCATTTTCTCGCTTGTCAAACATTTAATGATAATAAACTATGTGCAATTCACTTTGAAGAGGTCCTTCACATTCCTTGTAAGTTGTGTTCCTAGGTATTTTATTCTCTTTGTAGCAATTGTGAATGGGCGTTCACTCCTGATTTGACTCTCTGTTTGTCTGTTATGGGTGTATAGGAATGCTTGTGATTTTTGCACATTGATTTTTGTATCCTGAGACTTTGCTGAAGTTGCTTATCAGCTTAAGGAGATTTTGGACTGAGATGATGGGGTTTTCTAAATATACAATCACGTTATCTGTAAAGAGAGACAATTTGACTTTCTCTCTTCCTATTTAAATACCTTTATTTCTTAATCTTGCCTGATTGCCCTGGCCAGAAGTTCCAAAACTATGTTGAATAGGAGTGATGAGAGAGGGCATCCTTGTCTTGTTTCGGTT
>NW_016832236.1:0-1183 GCF_001698545.2 Rhinopithecus bieti | reverse complement strand
GAATCGTGGTCATCTCTCTATGACCTTTGTTGCTACTCTCCTGGAGAAAATCCCTACTGCTTTCCCTGTTGTTCCAGCCAACTCCGGGGTCCCATGGCCTCCTCTGAGTCTGTCACTGCAGGGACAGGTTGAGACTCCACCTGGCTCCCGCACCACCTCTGCTCCCAGCAGGAAGAATTTAAACTAAGAATGGGTGAGGGGGTTCTTCAGTCACTCCTAAGAGTCCACAGTTCCATGCTGCCATGACGATGGGCTCTTTGTGACACTTTGGGAATAAGGTGAAAGGGTTCTGTCCCACTTCATCAATATTATAGAGAAGCTGAGATTTACACACAAAAACAGTGCACACATTCAACTTCTCACCAAGACTGTGCCTTCTGTTCATCTGGGACTATATGAAAAGATACCACAGAAAGCAGTGGATTGAAACAGCACGATCAGGTCTTCACTCACACATTCGCAATTGGGGTTTGGATCCTTCCACGGGCATAAGAGGAGAGGTTCTGCTGAGATCTGAAAATTCCAGGGCCAGGACACTCATGCACAGGTGGCGGGTGGTGCTGGCTCAGCTGGGAACTCTGAGAAAGCTGAAGGATGAGACCCTGTGATGTGCTGGGGCCAGATCAGGCCAGCTCATGACAGAGGAGTTTTTGTGTGATAATTCTTAAACTGTCCATAGCTGGGAGCATTTTAACCACAGACATTTACAAACATTGCAAATCACAGTTTTGTTTTGTCTTTTCCTAGAAAACTGGTTCCTCTGTGTTCTCTACCCTATCCTTGCAGGTGGGCTCAGTTCCTTTCCCTGTGGAATGCTTAGTCTTCCTCCAAGCATGGTATCTGGGCTCCAAAGGCACCAGCCCTCTTAGCACATGTAGACTGCTAAAAAAAATTTAAGTGCCATTAACCAAGTTGCTCTAATATTGCCTGGAAGGTCACCCTCTCTACCTCTCAGCGCTCTGTCCTGCTGGACAATAGTGACCCTTCATCTTCTTTGTTCCAACCCTCCACACCCTAACTCCTGCCACCACTCACAACCACCTGTGGAGGCTGAGAAGTCCAAATCAAGGGTGTATAGAATCAGTCTCTGGTGAGGACCAGCCTTTTGGTTCATATACAACATCTTCTCACTGTGTCTTCATCTGGTGGGAGGAAGGAAGGAGCTCTCTGGGACCTCTTCTAC
>NW_016832235.1:0-1525 GCF_001698545.2 Rhinopithecus bieti | reverse complement strand
AGAAACAGCCTTTAGGAATAAGGTGGGACTTGCTGGAGCAATACTGCTAAAAGGTTTATGGAGGTGTCGCATATATATCTCAAGGCACAGCATTTTCTGTTAAACTTATTCATATTACAAGGATTTTTTTATGTGTCTTACTGCCGATTTCCTCCCTACAATAATCCTATTGTCCAGCCACTCCCTTATCCTTTTAATGACTAAGATAATTCTCAATAAATACCTAGGGAACTCAGAGGCCGGTGCCGGCGTGGGTCCTCTGTAAGCTGAGCGCCGGTCCCCTGGGCCCCGCTTTTCTTTCTCTACACTTTGTCTCTGTGTTTTATTCCTTTTCTCAAGTCTTTCGTTTCCACCTAACGAGAAACACCCACAAGTGTGGAGGGGCAGGCCACCCCTTCAGCCCTTCCCTCTCGCTTTGACCATCTCACCATCTCCTCATGCCAATTCGCCTTACATGCTGCTGCCAGCCTCATCTACCTAAAGCACGGCCCAAACCACTCTCCATCCACTCAGACACCTTCAACACTGTCTCTATCGCTCCTTGCAAAACAATGCAAAGTTCCCGTGGTGGAGCCACGAAGGAGCCACCCTGAGCCACTCCCCCGTATTTCCTCTCACTGCGCTTTTTCTTTTATTTTTCTGAGGCTGAGTCTCGCTCTATCGCCCAGGCTGCAATGCAGTGGTGTGATCTCAGCTCACTGCAACCTCCACCTCCCAGGTTCAAGCGATTCTCCTGCCTTACTTAGCCTCCCAAGTAGCTGGGATTACAGGCGCCCGACACCGCGCCTGGCTAATTTTTGTATTTTTAGTAGAGACGGGGTTTCACCATGTTGGTCAGGCTGGTCTCGAACTCCTGACCTCAAGTGATCTGCCCGCCTCGGCCTCCCGAAGTGCTGGGATTCCAGGCATGAGCCACCGTGCCCGGCCTCACCACTCTTCTTTAAACACTCCACGGTTCCCCATAGTTGGCTGCCTTCTCTTTCCTCACCCCGTTTCATGATTCCTATCTCTCAGCCTTCACATTTGCTGCTCTTAGTAGAAATGCTGCCCTTGTCTCATCAGAGGAAATGTCAGTCACCAGTCAATGTCCTTGTTCTACTGCTCTTGATGAGTGGGTCATGTAACCTACGCCCCTGGGCACAGATGAACAAACCAGTGGTACACACTCGCTGGACCTACGCTGGCCAGCTTCTCTCTTGCAGGCATCTTTTAGGTTTGAAACTGGAAAACTTGTCCATCTCTGCTGGGCTCTTGAGAGGGGGGGCCATGCAGAGCAATCACTTCCATGTGGAGGTAAAGGGGAGAAGAGGGAAGGAGGCATGCAGAGGGTACTCGAAGCAAGGGAAGCAGCAGGTCCAGAGAAAGCAGCGGCCCTGGCTCCTGCAGGCTTTTTCTAGTTCCTGTGACTCTATTTCCTGCCTATAGGTTCTCAGAAATATCTTTTGATCCTTGGAAAGATCTTTCTTTTGTCTTTTATGATGGCTCAAGGGTTTCTGTTTGAAAGAGATCAAATGAAAAAAACTAA
>NW_016832234.1:0-4250 GCF_001698545.2 Rhinopithecus bieti | reverse complement strand
AAAAGAAATGTTCTATCTTAAATGCCTTTTACTAAGTGAAAGAAGCCAATCTGAAAAGGCTATGTACCATGCAATTCCAATAAGATGACATCCTGGAAGAGGTAAAACTATGGAGATGTGAAAAGATCGGGGGCTGCCAGGGGTTGGGAAGAAAAGAGAGATGAACAGGTAGAGCATGGGAGGTTTGCAGGGCGGTGGAAACATTCTCCACATGACACTGTGGTGGTGGATGCATGCCATCAGACATTTGTCCAAACCCACAGAACGCACAGCACCAAGAGTGAACCCCAATGTCAACTGCAGACTCTGGGGGATAAGCATCCATGTGGGTTCATTAACCCTAACAAAAGTACCACTCTGGCTGAGGACGTTGACAGTGTGGGAGGCTACACGTTTGGAAGGGTTGAGGATATATGGGAAATCTCTGCACCTTCTGCTCAACTTTTCTGAGAACCTAAAACTGGTCTAATAAGACTTTAATAAGTCTTAAATACAGACTTGGTGGAGGGGAAATAAGAAAGCAATGTCCTTTCCTCACACTGTCAAGTCATGGAAGATGTTAGCAGGGATCCCGACTTTCAGCAGACAGGCTAAGCGCCTCCTTCGCAAAGGGATCCCCTGTGCCTGCAGTCCACCACGACCTGCAATGGGCTTTGGAGCTTTTGTAGAGAAGGTGTCTGGTGGTGTCAGCTCAGAAATCTTCCCTGCCACCTCCCCAGGGGGACATTCAGGGGAACACCCTGTCTCTGGCCTGTCTCCCATCTCTCTCCTCCTCACTTCCTGCTCCCTTGCCTTCCTCCAATGCTGCACGTTCCTCCCTGCCTCAGTGCCTCTGCTCCTGCCATTCCCTCTGCCATTCCTAGTTCTCTACACAGCCTCTTCTTTTCATCATCAAGATATTAACTCAGGCTGGGAGCGGTGGCTCACGCCTGTAATCCCAGCACTTCGGGAGGCCAAGGAGGGTGGATCACCTGAGGTCAGGAGTTCGAGACCAGCCTGACTAACGTGGTCAAACCCCATCTCTACTAAAAATACAAAAATTAGCTGGGCATGATGGCAGGTACCTGTAATCCCGGCTACTCGGGAGGCTGAGGCAGGAGAATCGCTTGAACCCAGGAGGTGGAGATTGCAGTGAATCGAGATCACGCCATTCCACTCCAGCCTGGGTGATAAAGTGAAACTCCATCAAGAAAGGAAGAAGGAAAACAGAAAGGAAAGGAAAGAAAAGAAAGAAAAGGATATGAGATCAAATGCCACCTTCTCAGAGAGGCCTACCATGACTGCCCAGGTAAGCTGCTGCCTACGCAACTCACCCCAGCCTCTCTCCCCACTGCATTGCTGTTTTCTCATCCATTTCTGAATTCATCGCATTTCTTCATCTGTTTGCATGGTCATTATCCACCTCTGCCCTCTAGGTTGAAGGTAGGGATCTCACCTGTTGTGCTCACTGCTGTCTCCCCCGTGCCCAGCAGAGAGCCTGGCATACAGTAGGTGCTTAGCAAATGCTGGTGAATGCATCAGAGTTTCCTGTCCTGGACCCCTCTCACAGGCAGTTTCAGGACAGACGTGCCCCTGCCATTCCTGCCCACACCCTTCCATCTTTCCTGTCACTTCCACACAGCATAGATAACAAAAACAAAGCCACACAGGGGTGGCCTACAGCCCTGGTCATGGGAGAAGTGGGAGTAGGGAGGGCGGAATGAAAAACGATAGAGCCTGTGGAGCTTTAGAGTATTAGAAAAATTCTTCCTCTAATTCCTCGCCACATAACCTGCCCTAAATGTAGTTATTGAGGCTTACAGAAGAAACAAACACCACTAACTTGGCTGCTGCCAGCCTGGCCCCAGTTAATCGTTTACTGGCTTGCTATAAATAGGCACCAGCATTGTTCTGTGACAGTGTGAGGGCCGGCCAACCTGGCTGGGGCTCCTACAAATGAGCCTCCCCTTATCACCGTGCCCAGGTTCCTCAGACTCTCCTTGACCAGAAGGCTCCCCCTGGGCCTGATGCCAAGGCATTCTCCCGAGGACATCCTTGTATAAAGGTCCTTCAGGCTGCCACGCCCATGCACAGGAGAGGATGGAGCTGTGAAGATGCTCCCCGGCCTCCTTCCATCCCCAGAGAAGACTGCCTGCACGTTTTCCATTCCCAGCCCACACCCTGGAGACTGGCCAGCCTCCTCCTGGGTGCCTGCCCACTGCTTGCGTCTGGCTTCCCTGGCAGCACCCCCATCTCCACAGACCCAGGGGCCTCATGGATGAGGAAGATACACGCAGACTCGAAGCCCACCCAAGATCCCTGGAAGATGGCCAAACTTGGGGGCGTGGAGGGGAAGGTGGTTTGGGCAGCTGCAGAAAACGGAAAAGGAAATTCCCAAATGGTTGCTTAAAACACACACAGGTACATCAGACAGTACTTATTATCTTTCTGGAGAAGGACTAACCACCTCCACCTGACCTTAGAAGGAGGAGCAATCCAATAAGTGTGTCTAACACTGGTTTCAAATCCTGTCTTCACCTCTTACCAGCTGTGTGACCTTGGGCAAGTCACTTCACTTCTCTGTGCTGCAATTTACAGTATTTATCTGTAAAATGGGATAATAAATAGAGGCAGAGGGCCTCAAACAGGACCCAGCACACAGCCGATGCCAGATCAAGGGAGGCACTCTGGGTAAGTAAAACCACGAACAGGTCAATCTCTGCTATTTCCTGGATGACCTCGGGCCTCAGTTCCCTCATCTGTTCCCTCTGACGGTTTTTGGGTTTGCTTTCTTTATTTTATTTTATTTTTATTTTATTTTATTTTTTTGAGACAGAGTCTCACTCTATCGCCCAGGCTGGGGTGCAGTGGCGTGATCTCGGCTCACTGCAACCTCCATCTCCTGGGTTCATGCCATTCTGCCTCAGCCTCCCGAGCAGCTGGGATTACAGGTTCCTGCCACCATGCCCGGCTAATTTTTTGTATTTTTAGTAGAGACAGGGTTTCACCGTGTTAGCCAGGATGTTCTCGATCTCCTGACCTCGTGATCCGACCGCCTTGGCCTCCTAAAGTGCTGGGATTACAGGCGTGAGCCACCGCGCCCAGCCTGGTTTGCTTTCTTTTGACATTACATACACTAATGCATACAAAGTGCACAGCATACTGTCTGGAACAGGACAGGCTTTTTGGGAAACCCTCTATACCTGTGCTGTCCCACATGTTATCATCAGCCATACGTGGCTATTGAGTACTTGAAATGTGGCTAGTGTGACTGAGGAATTGCATTTTAAATTAAATTTAAATTTCACTGGATTGAAATGTAGATAAGCACTTATGACTCATGGCTAACATACTGCGACAAGGCAGGCCTGGGCAAAGTAGGTGCCCAATAAATGCTAATTATAATTATTACTGGGGTTGTGATTATTATTTTATTTTATTTTATTTTATTTATTTTTGAGATGGAGTCTCACTGTCGCCCAGGCTGGAGTGCAGTGGCAAGATCTCCGCTCACTGCAAGCTCCACCTCCCGGGTTCACGCCATTCTCCTGCCTCAGCCTCCTGAGTAGCTGGGCCTACAGGCACCTGCCACCACGCCCGGCTAAGTTTTTGCATTTTTTAATAGAGACAGGGTTTCACCGTGTTAGCCAGGATGCTCTCGATCTCCTGACCTCATGATCCTCCCGCCTCAGCCTCCCAAAATGCTTGGATTACAGGCGTGTGCCACTGCGCCAGGCTGATTATTGTTATTTTTATCAGAAAGCTATTATTATTGGAACTGGTTTAGAAACTAAGAGGTACGAGTTCATTTCTAGGCACAGTGAGGACAGGAAACTGTATTGCAATCATCTCTGTATCACACTAGGACAGTTCCTGAAGGGGGTTACAGATGTTTTGGCATATCCCTCTAAAATTCGTATTTCAAAATCCTAATCCCCGGGCCCGGCGTGGTGGCTCTCACCTGTAATCCCAGCACTCTGGGAGGCCGAGGCAGGTGGATCACCTGAGGTCAGAAGTTCGAGACCAGCCTGACCAACAAAGTGAAACCCCATCTCTACTAAAAATACAAAAATTAGCTGGGCGTGGTGGCAGGCACCTGTAGTCCCAGCTACTCACAAGGCTAAGGCAGGAGAATTGCTTGAACCCAGGAGGCGGAGGTTGCCGTGAGCCGAGATCGCACCATTGCACTCCAGCCTGGGCAACGGAGCAAGACTCCATCTCTAAATAAATAAACAAATAAAATCCTAATCCCCAAAGTGGTGGTATTAGGA
>NW_016832233.1:0-1149 GCF_001698545.2 Rhinopithecus bieti | reverse complement strand
TAAGAAAACTTATTTCTAGTTTTCATTGGAGGATATTTCCTTCGTCACCGTAAGCTTCATTGCGCTAGGACGTACCCAATTGCAGATTTACAGAAAACTGTGTTAGAAAACTTATCAGTGAAGAGAAACGTGTAACTCTGTGACTTGCATTGTCACATTGCAATGCAGTTTCTCAGAAGGCTTCTTTCCAGTTTTGTCAGAAGATATTTCCTTTTTCACCATAGCCCTCAAAGAGCTCCCAAATATCACTTTGCAGAATCCACGACAACAGTGTTAGCAAAGTGTTCTACGCAGGGAACGGTGTAACTCTGTGTGAGGAAGTCACACATCAGAAAGCAGTCTCTCAGAAATCTTCTCTCTAGTTTTTCTCTGAGGATATTTTCTTTTCCACAATGGGCTGCAGTGGGCTCCCAAATATCACTTTGGAGATTCCACGAAAAGACTGTTAGCAAACTGATTCATGAGGACTAACTTGTAACCCTCTGAGATGAATTCACCGATCACAAAGAAGTTTCTCAGAAAGCTTCTTTCTCGTTTTGAACTGATGATATTTCCTTTATCAGCGTAGGCCTCAATGCGATCCAAAGTAGTCCTTCTCAGGTTCCTCAGAGACAGTGTTTAAGGGACTGTTCCAGGAAACATAAGTGTAACTCTGTGAGATGAATTCACACATCACCAAGAAGTTTCTAAGAAAGCTTCTTTCTAGTTTTCATCTGTGGATAGTTCCTTTGTCACTGTAAGCTTCATTGCGCTAAGAAGTATCCCATTGCAGATTTCAAGAAAACTGTGTTAGCTAACTCCTCACTGAAGAGAAACGTGTAACTCTGTGAGTTGCATTCTCACCTCACAATGCAGTTTCTCAGAAGTTTTCTTTCCAGTTTCTCTCTGACGATATTTCCTTTTTCACCGTAGCCCTCAATGAGCTCCCAGATATCACGTTGCAGAAGCCACGACAACAGTGTTAGCAAATTGTTCCAAGAAGGGAAGGGTGGAACTCTAAGTGATGAAGTCACACATCAGAGAGGAATCTCTCAGAAAGCTTCTCTCTAGTTATTATCTGAGGATATTTCGTTTTTCACCATGGGCCCTAAAGGGCTCTCAAATATCACTTTGCATATTCCACGAAAAGACTGTTAGCAAACTGGTTCC
>NW_016832232.1:0-1570 GCF_001698545.2 Rhinopithecus bieti | reverse complement strand
CCCATCTCTACTAAAATTCAAAATGAGTCGCGTGTGGGGGTGTGCAGGGGTCCGTAACCCTCAGGCTGTGGACTGTACCAGTCAGTGACCTGTTAGGAACCAGGCTGCGCAGCAGGAGGTGAGTGGTGGGCAGTGAGTGTTACTGCCTGAGCTCCGCCCCTCATCAGATCAGCAGGCGTTAGATTCTCACAGGAGCGTGAACCCTGATGTGAACTGCACATGCGAGAGATCTAGGTTTCACACTCTTTATGAGAATCTAATGCCTGATGATCTGAAGTAGAACAGTTTCATACCATAACCACCCCTGACCCCATCTGTGGAAAAATTGTCTTCCATGAAACCAGTCAGGACTGCTTGTGGCACGTGCCTGTGGTCCCAGCTACTTGGAAGGCTGAGGTGAAAGGACGGCTTGAGCCTGGGAGGTGGAGGTGCAGTGAGTTGAGATCATGCCACTGCACTCTAGCCTGGACAACAGAGTGAGGTCTTATCTCAAAGAAACAAACAAAAGGGCCAGGCATGGTGGCTCACACCTGTAATCCCAGCACTTTGGGAGGCTGAGGCAAGCAGCTCACCTGAGGTCAGGAATTCAAGACCAGCCAGTTGAATTGGAGGTTACAGTGCACTGAGATGGTGCTATTGCAGTCCGGCCTGGGCTACAAGAGTGAAACTCCATCTCACAACAAATAAACAAAATCCATAAATGGCTCACACATTGGAATTAGCAGGCAAGAGCTTTAAAGTAACTACATACATAAAGAATTTAGAGAAATATCAATGCCTGTGAAGACAGTGAAAAAAGAACTTAGAGAAATAAGTTTTAGTATAAGTATGTCCTAAATATGCATGGTACAAATGTATTAAAAATAGTTTATTTATTATCAGAAATCTAAATTTAACTAGGTATCCTATATTTTATCTGGCATCTCTACCCCAAAACCAAGCAGGAGAGAGTCCAGAGTCCTATCTTCCAGCAGGTGACCTAGCTTAGGACAGGGCCTGGCCAGGGGCAATTGGCCATTGGATGGATTAGAGATGCCAGTCATTCAATGTGTCAAAGGTTTGCCAGATCTGCATACAATCAACATTATTTTTATTCAATATTTTTGTCTAAAGCAACTTTAAAAATTTTAACCCTTTATTTGGAAATATAGATTCAGAGGAAATTTCAAAGATGGTACAGAAAGGCTTCATGTACTCTCCACTCAGTTTCCTCCAAAGGTTCTATTTTGTATAAATGTAGAACAATGTCTAACAATGTCATGTGTCTAGGTCTATGCCATTTTATCACATATGTAGACTCTTTTGACCACCACTATAATCAAGATACAGAACTGTTCCACCACCACAAAAATTCCCCTCCTGCTATTCCTCTGCACTCATTCCAGGCTCTTTCCCTCCACTATTCCTACTTTTGGCAACCACTAATCTGCTTTCTGACTTTATAATCTTCTCACTTCAAGAACATTATAAAAAGCAAAAATTAGCCAGGCATGGTGGCACCAGCTTGTAGTTCCAGCTACACGGGAGGCTGAAGCAGGAGAATCACTTGAACCTGGGAGGTGGAGGCTAC
>NW_016832231.1:0-1020 GCF_001698545.2 Rhinopithecus bieti | reverse complement strand
CCCTTCTTGGAACAGTTTGCTAACACTCTTTTCGTTGTTTCTGCAAAGTGATATTTGGGACGTTGTTGAGGGCTATGGGGAAAAAGGAAATATCCTCACATAATAACTAGAGAGAAGCTTTCTGAGAAACTGCATTGCCATGTGTGAATGCAACTCACAGAGTTACACGTTTCTCTTCAGTGATCAGTTTGTTAACACAGTTTTCTGGAAATCTGCAATTAGATACTTCAAAGCGCAATGAACTTTATGGTGAGAAAGGAAATATCCACAGATGAAAACTAGAAAGAAGCTTTCTTATAAAATTCTTGGCGATGTATGAATTCATCTCACAGAGTTACACTTATGTTTCATGGAGCAGTCCATTAACACTGTCTTTGAGGAACCTGAGAAGGGCTTCTTTGGATCACATTGAGGCCTACGCTGATAAAGGAAATTTCATCCGTTCAAAACGTGAAAGAAGCTTTCTGAGAAACTTCTTTCTGATCAGTGAGTTCATCTCACAGACTTACAACTTAGACCTCAGGAAGCAGTTTGCTAACACTGTTTTTGTGGAAACTGCAACTTGATATTTGGGAACCCATTGGGGCCGATGGTGAAAAAGGAAATATCCTCACATAATAACTAGAGAGAAGCTTTTGAGAGATTGCTTTCTGATGTGTGACTTCATCACACAGAGTTCCACCCTTCCCTTCTTGGAACAGTTTGCTAACTGTGTTGTCGTTGGGTTCTGCAAAGGTGATATTTGGGAGCTCATTGAGGGCTATTGTGTAAAAGGAAATATCCTCAGATCAAAACTGGAAAGAAGCCTTCTGAGAAACTGCATTGCCATGAGTGAATGCAACTCACAGAGTTACACGTTTCTCTTCAGTGATCAGTTTGCTAACTAAGTTTTCTGGAAATCTGCAATGGGATACCTCTTAGCGCAATGAAGCTTACGGTGACAAAGGAAATATCCTCAGATGAAAACTAGAAAGAAGCTTTCTTAGAAACTTCTTGGTGATGTGTGAATTCATCTCACAG
>NW_016832230.1:0-331 GCF_001698545.2 Rhinopithecus bieti | reverse complement strand
GGCACGTGGCATGGCACTGTGGTGGAGGTCAGCAGCTTGTGGAGTTGGGGGTAGGGGGTGCTGGCAGGAGCAGGTAATTTTGGACCCACCATGAGGAGGAAGGGGACATTGCCCCTTTCCCCACACCTTGGGCACAACAGGAGTTTTCTTCTCTGATGTGTGTGGGCACCAATGCCTATGTGGGTGTGGGTGCGTCCTCCCCTTTTGTTGATGAAGAACCTTCCTGCAGCCATTGGGGTGGGTATGGGCACCACACGTGCCTGGCAGCAGGGTGGTGCCTGCGGAGGCTTGGCTACTGTATGTCTCCCTGCCACCTCCCCAGGGGGACAGA
>NW_016832229.1:0-301 GCF_001698545.2 Rhinopithecus bieti | reverse complement strand
TGCTTGGCAGAAGTGTGTGTGTGTGTGTGTGTGTGTGTGTGTGTGTGTGTGTGTATTTCATATATATGTGTGTGTGTGTATATATATGTGTGTGTGTGTTGTGTGTATATATAGAGAGGGAGAAATATATATGTGTGTATATATATAAATATATATTGTATATTTACAATGGTAATATATATATATATGTGTGTGTGTGTGTACATATATTACATACCCCATAGCCTGTCCTTAACCAGTTCTAAACTTAGTGGGAAAAATACATACCTAAGCAGAGAATTTCAAAATAATATGATGAATA
>NW_016832228.1:0-1807 GCF_001698545.2 Rhinopithecus bieti | reverse complement strand
AACCTCAGTTCACAACAACCTCTGCCTCCTGGGTTCAACTGATTCTCCTGCCTCAGCCTCCTGAGTAGCTGGGACTACAGGCACCCGCCACCGCGCCCGGCTAGTTTTTTGTATTTTTAGTAGAGACGGGGTTTCACCGTGTTAGCCAGGATGGTCTCGATCTCCTGACCTCGTGATCCACCCGCCTCAGCCTCCCAAAGTGCTGGGATTACAGGCTTGAGCCACCGCGCCCGGCCTGGGTTGTGTTTTTAAAACACTGCTCTGACTACAACACTGAGAGTGGACTATTGGACATAAGAGTGAAAGAAAGGAGGCCAGTTAGGAGCTATAATCCAAAAAAGAGATAATATGGGCTTAGACCAAGTTGATAACAATGGGGAAGCAGAAGCGTAAACAGATTTTGGAATGTTTATGAGATATTATTATTGGCGAGGAGTGAAAGAGAGTGCTAAGAATCAAAGAAGACTCCCAGGTTTCTGACTTGAGAGTTGATCATTGATCAGTATTGCTAACAATGGTAACAATGGAGGTAAAATATATTTGTGTTAAATGTGTGAGATGAAAATGATGAGCTTATTTTGGATTTATACATGTTTAAAGCTTAGGAGAAAGAACTGGAATGAAAATATGGACCTGGAAGACTTTGCAATTTGGATGATTAAAGCCTTGGGAGTCGGTGAAATTACTTAGGAGCTAATGGAAGTTAGGAGAGAGGCTGGAATAGAGCTTTGAGGAGGTTCAATATTTTGAGCTCTGAGGAGCTTTGAGGAGGTGGCTTGGTGGAAGTGGAGTAGCCAGCAAAGGATACTGATAAGGAGCTGCAAGATAAGCAGAAGGAAAACCAAGAGACTGTGGTGTACTATACTTAAAGATAGAGTGTTTTGTATACCATGTGGTGGTCAAGTCTGTCAACTACCACTAAGAAATCCAACAAAACGAGATTTTGTAAGTATAAATTACATTTAGTGATATTGAAGTCATTAGTGATCTTTGTAGAGAGATGGGGTGGAAATCAGACTTGAGAGGGTTAAGTAGTGAGCAGGAATAAAGAAAAGAACAGACAAAATGAACAAAACAAAGTAAGGACAATCCTTTTGAAAAAATTGGCTGTGAATGGGGTGGGAAGGGATACAGTAGGAGGATGAGAAGTGAAGGGGGCATTTTGTTTGTTGTTTTCTTAAAATGGGAGAAAATGGAAATGCTTAAATGCTGATGTGATGGAGCCATTCAATTAACATATGAAAAGACACAAAATATAATTATTCATCAAGAAATGCACATTAAATCCACAATGTGCCCTCTCTACATCCACAATAATGACTAAAATTAAACAATAGACCCCAAGTGTTGCCAAGGTTGTTGAACATTTGGAATCTTATATGTTGCTGGTGGGAGTATTAATTGGAACAACTTTAAAAAAAAGTCACAGTATCTACTACAGCTGAAAGTATGAATACCTACAACCTAGCAAGTTCACTCCTAAATGCATAACCAACAAAACAAATGTGCATGTTCACCCAAAACATGGATATTAATGATCCAAAAGCATCATTTGTAATAGCCCCAAACTGGAAACAACCCAATGTTTACACACTACTGACATGCACAATAATATGAATAAATCTCAAAAACATTACGCTGAGTGAAAAAGTAAGACAAAAGAGTACATACTGTATTATTCTATTTGTATAAATTTCCAGAAAAGGCAAATTTAATCTATGATAAGAAAAAGTCTGAATAGGGGTTACCTCTTGGGAAGAGATTAATGGAATATAGAATCAGAAAGGGCCAGAGGGAACTTTCTGGG
>NW_016832227.1:0-2332 GCF_001698545.2 Rhinopithecus bieti | reverse complement strand
CTCAGAAGCCTCCTTCCAAGAGATATTATGGAACCATAATGACATGAAAGCAACCATCTTCCCTCAGAGAAGCATAATAAGCATACCATTGGGCAATTTATTAGTTTTTATTCATCGGGACAGGCAAGGTCACATTTTGATCATGAACTGATGTTTGTATGTAGGTCCTAGAACCTATAGTGTGCACTAGAGGAAAATTGGCAAAGCAAGATACTAAATTCATTCCCCCAGCCTTTCACAATTAATAAAGTTACCCTCTTTTGTTTCCCTGCCACTTGGAAGCCATGCGGGATTGCCTCTGAATTGTTTCAATGATGTGCTGTTTTGTTCCTTTGAGTACTCCATACTTTAGGTGCCAATTTACCTTTTCCTCTCATAAAGAACAGTCAGGAAAAAGAACAAGAGGAATGGCTGAACAATTGAAAAACTAGCATATTGAAAAGGTCATGGCACCACCACATGCTATTTTAATTTCTAAATGTTTTAGGCATTGTAAGTCGTTTTTGACACTCTATTCTACTGACACATACTAAAAAGGGAGTGGGAAGGGCACATATTATTTCAACTGCTTGTAAAACATGATGAGAAGAGTAGAAATGGTACCCAATTAATCCATTATTTATGTAGCATTTTCATTTGAGGTCTGTTCTGGAATTGTCTTTCTGTGAGAAAAGGTAACAGTTTAACCTAGTGGTTACCACAGTGATAGAGAAGAAACTAGGCATTCCTCTAAGTAAGCCAACATTTAAACCTTTTTTTTTTCTTTTTCTTCTTCTTATTTATATTACTGGTTCTCATAGAGCATGTGCTTAGCAACTGATTTGCTTCCCAGAAACTTTCGACTAGCTCAGTAGTAATAAATACTTGCCCAGAGTTACCACTACACAAAGTGGTTATACTGTGGACAGTGTTACCCAGTCTCCTTCTGTCCCTTGCTCTCTCCCAACAGAGGCTGAAAAACCAAATCCTGTTGAATCTCCCTTGCACTTGGTGGGGAGCCATGTCATCCAGTTCTGGACTATAACACGTAAATGAAAGTCTGCTGAGATAGTTCTGAGAAAAGGGAAACAGAAAAAGCCAATGCACCCTTTTACTTTCTTCCTGAATGGGACGTGGGAATGATTTCTAGAGATGTAGCAGCTATCTTGTGACCATGGAGCAATTAGCCAACTTGCTAAGGAAGCTGGAATAGAAAGATAAAAGGATCCTGAGTCATTGATGTTGCCGTGGAGCTCTATACTTGCCTACCTACCTGGGAGAAAAGGATGAACTCCTGTTCGTTCGAGGTGTTGGAATTTTGATTTTCTGGTACTTGTAGTTGGGCCAAGATTTAGGTTCTAGGAATCTCAAATTCTCTGTGTTTTCTCCACCATTTCTTTGTCCCTATCTGGAATAAGAATTTAAACTTACATTGGAAGGGAAGACAAATGATTCATTAGTAAATTATTTGATCTATCTGTTGAATGACTTCAGGCTCTTCTCTCTCTCTTCAGTTACTAAAGTAGTAGTTGGTACATCATGCCTCTGCTTCCTCTATTTGGATGCCATGTTTGTACAATGTTTTTCTTGTAAAGTTAAAGAGCCTAGGGTTAAATTAAAACTAGACATACAAAAAATTTCTCTGAATGCAAGAAACAACAATGAACCTTTCTCATAACTAGACATACAGGCAGTATTATGAATATATCTTATTGAAGGTAGTCAAAATAAGCAGTTGAAGTGAGCAGTTTATCCTACAGTGGATGCTGTTGGTGGCCAATCCAAGATCCTTTTCTCTTTCTCTTGCCAGCAGAGTAAGGTATCTGTGTATCCTTCCTCCTGGTGACCAAAGAGATTCCCCAGTTACAGGGCTTCTGTCAAATCCAATCATAGCAGCTCCATTCCCCTTGCCAGTGGTTGGCCTAGGAGTTACCTAGTTCTGATCAATAAGATATGAGAAAAGGTCTTCCAGAGAAAATGATTTCTTCTTCCTCTGTACATTATTGGATCTGACTGTAACTCCTATCCTGTGACCAGACAAAGCCAACTCACTATGGATGGCAGAGGATTAAAAGGGAAAACCCAGATCCTTGATGACATTGTTGAGCCACCAAATGTAATACTGAAATTTTCCTAACTTTAGACGTCTTTTTGTGCTGGATACTACATTTTTTAATTGTTTAAATGAAATTGAGTCAACCGAAGGCACTGTATCTGATTACCCAGTTTCCTAATTGCAGTGAAGATTTGGCACAAGTAAAAAGCACAGCAGGTTGGCTGCTCTCTGGGACCTCCCTTCAGAGGAAGGGTGGGGAAACTCCCTTCAGAGGAAGGGTGGGGAAGCTCCCTTCAG
>NW_016832226.1:0-1811 GCF_001698545.2 Rhinopithecus bieti | reverse complement strand
AGCCCGGCGCGGTGGCTCACGCCTATAATCCCAGCACTTTGGGAGGCCGAGGCAGGCAGATCACGAGGTCAGGAAACCGAGACCATCCTGGCTAACACGGTGAAACCCTGTCTCTACTAAAAATACAAACAATTAACCAGGCGTGGTGGCAGGCGCCTGTAGTCCCAGCTACTCGGGAGGATGAGGCTGGAGAATGGCATGGACCCGGGAGGCGGAGCTTGCAGTGAGCTGAGATCGCACCACCGCACTCCAGCCTGGGTGACAGAGGGAAACAGTCTCAAAAAAAAAAAGAGGTACACACGTACATGCCACGTTCTTCTCCCAAAGAGACGGGCCCTTTTTTAAGATTCCAGATGTAAATGTGGTTGTCACCCTGCTTTTGAGAGGATGGGCTGTGTTTTAAGCATGAACACACTTTCCTCCATGCACCAAGGATGCACCATGGAGGACCGTGCTGCCGCCACCTCCCCAGTCTCTGCTCAAGGTGGGGCAAGGGGAGCTCATCTGTCTCCCGTGTACACCGTCAAAAGGCCAGGTGCTCAGAAGGGGGCTTCCAGGACTTGCTGTAGGCATTCGTTAGCAGGGCAGGCAGTGCCTCGTGCTGGTGGGCATCCAGCAGTAAGGGGGTCTTGCACTTCTCTCCCTGGGCCCAGCCCCAGACGGAGGGGAAAGAGACACCTGTATCGTAACTCATGTGTATTTATAGACATAGAGAGACTGCAGTGCAAGGTGCAGAACTAGAAGGAATCGTGGAAATAAGAGGGAAGACATTTGGTTACAACTGGCAGAGCCACCTCAAGCCTCAGCACTTCCTGCCGGAGCCCTCACTGACCAGACTCCTCAGGGGTCACTGTCACTGCCTTGCCCAGCTCATGACAGGGCAGACAGTGACAAAGCCTCAGAACAACCTCCCACTCCTTCCTCACCAGCCCAGGGGATGAGCTGCTCATGAGTGTCCCAAAGCCTGAATGTGGGAACACAGAGGTGACTGAGCAGAAAGGGGGACAGGAACAATGGCCGCGGGTGTGCAGATATTGCGGGGCACACCAGCAGCCCTTTCCACCTTAAAGAGGACGGCCACGGGTGTGCGGATGCTCCTGCGTGACCCAGCCGTCCTTTCCACCTTAAAGGGGAATGGTCACGGGTGTGCGGATATTCCCAGGTGCCCCAGAGCCCTTTTCACCTTAAGGAGATTTTCACAGTCTCATTTCAGTCTCCAAACTATTCAGTGAGGTTGGAGGAGTATCACTGTGAACCAACACTGGCACCAAGGGCAACTTTATAACCACGTCTCAACCCTGAGACAATCAGGTCTTGGCCATCTGGTCAAAGCTTTTTCTGGAACAAAGTTGGATAATGAAGCTGAACTTCGGTTTTCCAAAGCTTGTTACAGAAACCACATCTTCCTAGGTGGGGCTCCGTGGTGTCACGTGCACACATCAGTAGCCAGCCTTGCCAAGATTCACGGCACGTTACACGTTCGCCTGAGAAGGCTGCTCAATCATTGAGGGCTCTGACGAGCTCTGAAATAAATTTGCCACTTCGGCCTACACTCTACTCCCTTGTTTGGTTAAAGAAACCCAAAAGGCAGAATTTGTTTTGGCCAATCGCCTGCTGACCCAACTGCAGAGGCTTTAATTAGAGTACTTTCATTGCATCATAGAAAGCAAAGTCATATAGATCAACTCATTATTACCACTCCAAAGGTTTAGCAAATCTCCAGATAATCAGGCAAACATTTTAAGAAGCTACATTAAGGTTTACAATACTCAAAATTTAAAACTACATTCATGCTTCAAAAACCACCATTC
>NW_016832225.1:0-1148 GCF_001698545.2 Rhinopithecus bieti | reverse complement strand
TGGAGACTTTCTCTGAGATCACTAGTACACAAACAGAGCCCTCTTGCTGTGTTTGTTCTTCCCTTTGAATCTCCTGGTCCTTCCTTGCAGAGAAGTGAGTGTGCCAGTGTTCATGGACTCCTGCTGTGTCACATTTGCGTTATTTTACTTAAAATATTGCTAGGGAATAATTCTGTACTTATGAAACCGTGTGTGTGTGTGTGTGTTTGCGTGAACTTGTGCACATGCGCAATCATGCCCGTGTGAGTGTGTCTTTGTGTATGTTTATATGTCTGGGTGTGTGTGTGTTTGAGCTGGGATGTGCTTCCAACTATTTGCTTTTGGCATATACGATCATCCTTTCAGGCAGTGAAGGACAGGAAGTCGGACCTGTACTTTCTGACTTGAGAATTGTCAGTGAAGTATAGTTAATAACACAGCCTATTTGATTCCTTAATATCAAAGAAGAGATCCGTGGAGTCAAATAAATATTCCAGCGATAACCTTTCCATGTTCAGCCTATTGATTCTGTATCCGAATGAAATGACTTGCCAGTGGGGAACAACACATGCCTTTGCAGGAAATGCTCTTGTGGAAGCTATATACCCAAATCATAAAGCACCAAGTATTGGAAATCTGCACTGAAGTTAGACGAAATACTCAGTGCACTAATTAGACTGTGAACGACTTTCAGGAAATCATGCAATCACCGACATACCAATTGATGACATTCCCTGAATTTATGATTGCAAGAAAAGAGAAATACTCATGACATTCTATTTCCAGTGATTGCGATGTATGACGGCAATTTAAGAAATCATGAAATCAGAAAACTTTACTAATCAGAATCTATGCCAACTAAAACCTTTGGTTCATTTAAGAAAGAATGAAAATAGGCCGGGCGTGGTGGCTCACGCCTGTAATCCCAGCACTTTGGGAGGCCGAGGCGGGCGGATCAGGAGGTCAGGAGATCGAGACCATCCTGGCTAACACAGTGAAACCCCGTCTCTACTGAAAAAAAATACAAAAAATTAGCCAGGCGTGGTGGCAGGCGCCTGTAGTCCCAGCGACTCGGGAGGCTGAGGCAGGAGAATGGTGTGAACCCGGGAGGCGGAGCTTGTAGTGAGCCAAGATCGTGCCACTGCACTCCAGCCTGGGTGACATAGCGA
>NW_016832224.1:0-1183 GCF_001698545.2 Rhinopithecus bieti | reverse complement strand
TTGGGCAGTATGGCCATTTTCAAGATATTGATTCTTCCTATCCATGAGCATGGAATGCTCTTCCATTTGTTTGTGTCCTCTTTTATTTTTTTGAGCAGCGTTTTGTAGTTCTCCTTGAAGAGGTCCTTCACATCCCCTGTAAGCTGGATTCCTAGGTATTTTATTCTCTTTGAAGCAATTGTGAATGGGAGTTCACTCATGATTTCACTCTCTGTGTGTCTGTTACTGGTGTATAAAAATGATTGTGATTTTTGTACATTGATTTTGCATCCTGAGACTTTGCTGAAGTTGCTTATCAGCTTGAGATTATGGGCTGAGACGATGGGATTTTCTAAATATACAATCATGTCATCTACAAACAGGGATAATTTTACTTCCTCTTTTCCTAATTGAATACCCTTTATTTCTTTCTCCTGCCTGATTGCCCTGGCCAGAAGTTCCAACACTATGTTGAATAGGAGTGGTGAGAGAGGGCATCCATGTCTTGTGCCAGTTTTCTGGAAAGGAAGAACCAGTACCAGCCACTGCAAAAACATGCCAAATTGTAAAGACCATTGATGCTAGGATGAAACTGCATCAACTAACAAGCAAAATAACCAGCTAACATCATAACGACAGGATCAAATTCACACATAACAATATTAACCCTAAATGTAAATGGGCTGAATGCTCCAATTAAAAGACACAGAATGGCAAATTGGATAAAGAGTCAAGATCGATCATTGTGCTGTATTCAGGAGACCCATATCACATGCAGAGACCCACATAGGCTCAAAATAAAGGGATGGAGGAAGATCTACCAAGCAAATGGAAAACAAAAAAAGACAGAGGTTGCAATACTAGTCTCTAATAAAACAGACTTTAAACCAACAAAGATCAAAAGAGACAAAGAAGGCCATTACATAATGGTAAAGGGATCAATTCTACAAGAAGAGCTAACTATCCTAAATATATATGTACCCAATACAGGAGCACCCAGATTCATAAAGCAAGTCCTTAGAGACTTATAAAGAGACTTAGATTCCCACACAATTATAACAGGAGACTTTAATTCCCCACTGTCAACATTAGACAGATCCACAAGACAAAGTGAAAAAGGATATCCAGGAATTGAACTTAGCTCTGCACCAAGCGGACCTAATAGACATTTACAGAACTCTCCACCCCAAATCAACAGAATATA
>NW_016832223.1:0-2216 GCF_001698545.2 Rhinopithecus bieti | reverse complement strand
CTCCTCCTGGAAGCCTTCCCCCCTAAGCCACACTCCCCATCCCCTAAGCTGGGACAAGTGTGCCTCCTCCACGTCCCATTAACGTCTCCTGCAAATATCACAGGAACCAAAACTGTCGTTCATGCACTCAATTTCTCGAGTGCTCCTGTGAGTCAGGCTCCGGGGAGCAAGCAGATGTGGTCCCTGTCCTCACAGGCCTTACAGTCCAGGGAGATGGAAAGATATAAACGGAATCACAAAATGGGTAAATCGTTACAAAGTGAGACCAGTTCTTTGCACCTTGGTTCTAGGAGAATAACAAAGAAACCAGACCTGACAGGGTGGTGGGGAAGGTCAGGGAGGGCTTCCTGAAGGTGGTGATGGCTCAAGATGTGAAGAACAAATATAAATCAGCTCTCTGGGTCTCAGTTTCTCCCACTGTAAAGGAGAGAAAAAAATCGCCTGTGACTGCTCCCACATAGCCACCGTGGAGCTCAAAGGAAGGAACAGATGTAAGGACATTGTATCAGGGAGAAACAGTCTATGGAAAGAGCTGGCGGCTTTTAATTTTTAAATCTATCAGGGTGAGGCACACAGAAGGTGACAGTTGGGAGGAGCTGGAATGGGGCTGGTGATGGTGATGGGGTGGGGACAGGAGTATTTTGGGAAGCTCCAAAGCACAGACACAAACAGACTTCAGGTGTGGGGAGGGGGAGAGACGGTGCCGCAGCCCTGCAAGCTGTGCCTGGTTCTATGCTGTGGCCAAACCTTCCTTCCCTGCTGAATCCTGTCTCCTTCCCTCCCCACACCCTGGGCTCCGGTCACACATGCCATTCCTTCTGTGTGACCCAGATGACTCCCACCTCCTGGTCCTTGCCCATGCAGTCCCCTCCACTTGATATCCTCACCCATTCCTAGCTCTGTCTCCAGCTCTGGAAAAATCCCGCAATCCTCCAGGGCCAAGTCACGTGCCCCTCTCCGCATCCCTTTCTGAGCCCAGCAGTCCATGCAGGTTGCCCTCTTCTGAGCTTCTAGAGTAACACCTGCTGCATCAGGCTCTGGACTCAGACTCCCAGAATTCCAATCCCAGCTAATCCATGCGTGATCTTGGGTAAATCCTGTCCCTTCTCTGAGCCTCAGCTTTCCCATCTGTGAAATGGGTGATATCAGCATCTGCCTCACTGGCGTTAAGATAATACATTTATTTATTTAAGTATATTTTTAGGGATAGTGTGTTGCCCAGGCTGGAGTACAGTTATGCGATCATGGCTTGCGGTAGCCTCGAACTCCTGGGCTCAAACAATCCTCCTGTGTCAGCCTCCTGAATAGCTGGGACTACAGGTACACACCATCATGCCTACCTAATTTTTTTTAATGTTGCCCAGGCTGGTTTTGAACTCCTGACCTCAAGTGATCCACCCGCCTCAGCCTCCCAAAGTGCTGGGATTACAGGCATGAGCCACTGTGTCCAGCCAAGACAATACATTTAAAACATTGGCACAATAGCTGCTGCATGCTCAGTGTTTTATACATTTGTTTTAAGTTGTCATGGCCAGCATTTATTTATAAAATGTTGTTTACTGATTGCCTGGCGCCATGCCTTGGGGTATGATCTCATCTAATCTCCATAGTATTTCACCCATAGTGAAATGGGTACAATTACCCTCTTTACTTTACAGATGAGGAAACTGAGTTCTGGTCAGATGAAATGACTTGCCCGAGAGCACAAGGCTTGGCAATGGCAGGGCAAGATTCAAATCCAGGACTGTCCTTCCTGCACTGAGCCTGGCACACAGTAGGTTTGTTCATTCATTCAAGAGACACCTATGGGTGTTTTTTCACAACTGGGTGCTTTACACATTTGAGCCCAGAGATTCACGAGCATTGTAGGTGTCATTGTTATCATCCCCATTTTCCCAATAACGCAGCCATCCTGGGAGAGGCAAACACCATCAGACCTGTGAGGAGGCTGGGACTGAAATCAAAGTCTCGTGTTCTGGAGCCCCACATTGCAATGAAGACCCCAGTAGCAGGGCGACCAATGCACCTGCTCCCTTAGCCCTCTGAAGTCGAACATCACAGTCACAGTCAACTTGCTGCTCCCAGAGCCAGGGGACAGCGGCACCTGCCAGATCCACCTCTGCCTTTGGCTATCATTTTTCACAGTACACCTCTCCCTGCATGCCCAGCACCACCTGGCACCCTCTCTGCTCCACATCGGCTCCCCAAGAGGAATC
>NW_016832222.1:0-662 GCF_001698545.2 Rhinopithecus bieti | reverse complement strand
ATGCTCTGCCTTCCAGCTGTAATAGCTGAGTGCCCATTTACCCCACGCCCGACACACTCAAGTCCCTGGGTCTCCTCGGTGGGTGTCTGTGGGCACAGGGCTGCCCTGCCACATGCCCCACCCCATAACCTTCCATCTGTGGCCACTCCTTGTGAGACCCTAAACTCACGACCTCCCCTCCTGTCCTCTCCACAAAGCCACCCTTATCGGAGACAGTCAGTCTGCTTCCCTCCACCTGCTTCCCAGTTGCCCCAAGGCAAATCCAAAGTCCTCCACTGGCCCACCCTCCTCTACTGACTCCTCCCTCACCCTCCGGTCAGGTCAAAGGGCCCCAACCAGAGGCTTCCCTGGGCCCTTTCATAAGACAGGAGCTTTTCTTCTCAGGTCCGGCTATAGGTACATTGTACCCGCGCCTCACCGCAGGAGTGAGAGCCGCAGGGGCGGAGAGGGCTTGGTTCTTTTGCCTAAAGCCTGCCCTGACTCACCGAAGGCGGTCCGTTAATGTGCGCAATGATTACAGAAACACAGAAATAAGGCTGGGGGTGGTGGCTCAAGCCTGTTATCCCAGCACTTTGGGAGGCCGAGGCAGGTGGATCACTTGAGGTCAGGAGTTCGAGACCAGCCTGACCAACATGGTGAAACCCCATCTCTACTAAAGATAC
>NW_016832221.1:0-1282 GCF_001698545.2 Rhinopithecus bieti | reverse complement strand
TTTGTAGCAATTGTGAATGGGAGTTCACTCACGATTTGGCTCTCCATGTGTCTATTATTGGTGTGTATGAATGATTGTGATTTTTGCACACTGATTTTGTACCCTGAGACTTTGCTGAAGTCGCTTATCAGCTTAAGGAGATTTGGGGCTAAGACGATGGGGTTTTCTAAATATACAATCATGTCATCTGCAAACAGAGACAATTTGACTTCCTCTCTTCCTATTTGAATACGCTTTCTTTCTTTCTCTTGCCTGATTGCCCTGGTCAGAACTTCCAATACTATGTTGAATAGGAGTGATGAGAGAGAGGGCATCCTTGTCTTGTGTTGGTTTTCAAAGGTAATGCTTCCCAGCTTTAGCCCATTCAGTATGATATTGGCTGTGGGTTTGTCACAAATAGCTCTTATTATTTTGAGATACATTCCATCAATATCTAGTTTTTTGAGAGTTTTTAGCATGAAGGGCTGTTGAATTTTATCAAGGGCCTTTTCTGCATCTATTGAGATAATCATGCGAGTTTTATCATTGGATCTGTTTATGTGATGGATTATGTTTATTGATTTGCATATGGTGGACCAGCCTTGCATGGAAGGGATGAAGCCGACTTGATCGTGGTGGATAAGCTTTTTGATGTGCTGCTGGATTTGTTTTGCCAGTATTTTATTGAGGATTTTCGCATCGATGTTCATCAGGGATATTGGCCTGAAATTTTCTTTTTTTGTTGTGTCTCTGCCAGGCCTTGGTATTAGGATGATGCAGGCCTCATAAAATGAGTTAGGGAGCATTCCCTCTTTTTCTATTGTTTGGAATAGTTTCAGAAGGAATAGTACCAGCTCCTCTTTGTAACTCTGGTAGAATTCAGCTGTGAATCTATCCGGTTCTGGGTTTTTGGTTGGTAGGCTATTAATTACTGCCTCAACTTCAGAACTTGTTATTGCTCTATTCAGGGATTCGACTTCTTCCTGGTTTAGTCTTCGGAGGGTGTATGTGTCCAGGAATTTATCCATTTCTTCTAGATTTTCTAGTTTATTTGCATAGAGGTGTTTATAGTACTCTCTGATGGTAGTTGGTATTTCTACGGGATCAGTGGTGATATCCCCTTTATCATTTTTTATTGTGCCTATTTGATTCTTCTCTCTTTTCTATTAGTCTGGCTAGCGGTCTCTTTTGTTAATCTTTTCAAAAAAACAGCTCCTAGATTCATTGATTGTTTGAAGGGTTTTTTTTTTGTGTCTCTGTCTCCTTCAGTTCTGCTCTGATCTCAGTTATTTCTTGTCTTCTG
>NW_016832220.1:0-1220 GCF_001698545.2 Rhinopithecus bieti | reverse complement strand
CGTTTTAAAATATATCAGCGTCTTTAGATTTTGGAAATATTTAGGACCCTTTTCCCAATTTTTGAAGACCTACCTGTTTGAAGAACAACTAAAATGCTTGCAGTCCCATCAAAATAACTAACTGTGTCGCTCGCCCTGGGAGTTGGAGACTGGAGCTGTTCCTATTTGGCCATCTTGCTCTGCCCCCCCGATTTGTAGGTTTCTAGAGATGGAATTCACGTTAGAAAATTCCAACTTCTGTTATGCCTGCCCCCGCCCACCATAAAAGTCAACACTTATTCAGTGTCCTGCTCTGGGGTAAGCCCTGGCTGGGAGCAAGACACAATCCCTGCTGTCTTCTTGCTTCCCAAGGTGAGAGAGGCAGCCAAGCCAACCAGCAAAATATAGGTGGTTGTGGGAACACAGGAGGCATCTACCCTAAACTTGAGAGAGGACAGAGAAATTCCTGGAGGCCATGTCCTCCAACCCAGAAACAAAAGGAAGGATGAGTTGCCAAAGAGAGGAAAGAACAGCATTGGAAGCAGCAGCGCTGCCATGTGTGTACAGGAGCAGCTTGGGGAAGGAGAAGCACGATGGAATTAGGAAACTGCACGGCCACTTGTCTGACTCCCAGATGTTTTTACTTCATCCCTCTCTTGGCCGACTTCCCACCTCTTCCCCAAGTGCCTAGTGTAGCTTCTCCTGGAGGCACATTGAGGGACTCCTGGGGTCTATGGTAGAGATGGGAAATGGGTTTCCAGAGGGCCTGCCAAGCAGAGAGTCCCTGACAGGTAAATGCTTCTGTAACTCCCTGTGACAATCAAGAGGCCCATAGGTGAGGGAACAGAAGTGGTACCTGTGAGGGAGCCAGTCACACTGCCCTAGGCCAAGCCAAAGACTCCTGGAGAGCATTTGGTAATGAGGTGTGAGAGGAGAGCATCCTGCATCAGAATCACCCTTGTCTTGAGATAATTCTCTTCACTCCTCTGCCTTGTGGCCTCCCCAGTCACCATGGCCCTCCAGATATCCCCATCCTCCATGGCAGTTCCATATGCAGAGCCAGAATCCATCCTTATTCCCTCTGCACTGTGGGAAAATCCATGGAGGCAAGCACTTTGTCATGGGGACCACCGCTTACCTGACCCACCCACGGAGTCAGAGTTTGGGGAACTCATGACCGTTGAGGCTCACCCAGGATGGCCATAGCCTTCATGCAGACCCACGCCAGTGTGGCTTGGTGT
>NW_016832219.1:0-1281 GCF_001698545.2 Rhinopithecus bieti | reverse complement strand
TTGTGTGACCTCCAGCAAACACAAGAATGGTTATTTCCTGGAGCCGGAAGCACTTGGGGGTCATGATAATTCCCAATGTTTTGTGTGTCCTGGTTTTACCCTTTCTAAACACTGTCCTTTTTGAAAGTTCGAATATATCCACATTCTGTTGAAACATTGAAACTTTAAAAATTTAGACTCTTGTCATCTTAAGCTCTTCATGCTGCTCTTAACCTCCCAAAAAGCAGTCTCTAAGTCACACAGATGATCTCTTGGGCATTTTCTCTCTCAGCCATGGAGAACTGTGAAAGGAAGAATTGCTGCTTTTCTCAAGCAAATCGGTTTCTTGATGCCTTTTGGTTCTCACTCCTTGCCTGCTCCTGATGCTTTGACCCCTTTTATAGATTAGAGTGCTCTAGGGTAATGGATGGTCTTGGGTGGTGAATAAAGGTGGATAAATAGGAACAGGGACAGTTAAATTGGGAGCCTTTCTTGCAACCTTGATGGTTTTGTTTTCCTCCAAGTTTCCTTCTCCACTCAAATGCCACACCAATGCTTGCTGGATTTATGAGGTGGCCAGACCAATGGATTGTTTTTTCTTTTTCTTTTCCTTTTTTTTAAGCTTCCCTTGAGAGAATAAATGGTAATGGAGAGAACAATTTAAAAAGGTCCTGGTTTCTCTTGCAACACAGTAGCTAAATTTGCCTGCTTTTATGTGCATTTTTGTAGGGATCAGCCTGGTAGACAGTATTAACAGAGAAATAACACCTTGATCTTGGTTTGCAAGCACTTCTCCCACCAGTCCTAGATTAGGCCCTGTTCAGCCATGCAGGGGTGTTGGTTTAAGCATGCTGCAGCAGTGGGCGTAATGGATATAATTTACCTGTGTTATGCCCAGACCGTTTATTCCCCGAAGAAGACCACCAGAGTCCAGAGTCAAAGCCAAGTGGCAAGGATCTTTAATGCAAGTTCGAACTTGGTCCCTCCGTTCCACAACATACAAGAGGGCCCCGAATGATGCATGTGCCCGCTTTTATAGCCCGATGCATACAGGATATGTAAGGTTACAGAGGTACAAAGGAATTCTTTTGGTTGCAGCATCACAACTGGTAATTGGTTAATATTTTAAGTTATACAATTAACAGTTTTCTATTTGTTCCCGTGCATTTAGTAAAACTACAAACGGTTGTGACCTTATCAGGGGCTCTCTAGGTGGTGTTCCTGATATGTGTGGGGGGGGGGGGTGTGTTTGTGTTGGGCTCAGGAGGTTGGGGCAAAATAGAGGAATGTGTTTATACTGGG
>NW_016832218.1:0-3115 GCF_001698545.2 Rhinopithecus bieti | reverse complement strand
AACACTTTTATTATCACTATAGCATTCTGTTCTATTTTGATTTATCTGTACTAGTGATGGAGAAACTGGTTTCCAGCTTCATCCATTTCCCTCAAAGGACATGAACTCATCCTTTTTTCTAATTGCATAGTATTTGCATGGTGTATATGTGCCACATTTGCTTTATCCAGTCTATCATTGATGGGCATTTGGGTTGGTTCCAAGTCTTGTGCTGCAATAAGCATATGTGTGCATGTGTCTTTACAGTAGAATGAGTTATAATCCTTTGGGTATATACCCAGTAATGGGATTGCTGGGTCAAATGGTATTTCTAGTTCTAGATCCTTGAGGAATCTCCACACTGTCTTCCACAGTAGTTAAACTAATTGACATTCCCACCAACAGTGTAAAAGTGTTCCTATTCCTCCATATCCTCTCCAGCATCCGTTGTTTCCTGACTTTTTAATGATCACCATTCTAACTGGCATGAGATGGTATCTCGTTGTGGTTTCGATTTGAAATTCTCTAATGATCAGTGATGATGAGCTTTTTTTCTTGTTTGCTGGCCACATAAATGTCTTCTTTTGAGAAGTGGCTGTTCCTATCCTTCACCCACTTTTTGATGGAGTTGTTTGTTTTTTTCTTGTAAATTTGTTTAAGTTCCTGTAAAGTCTGAATATTAGCCCTTTGTCAGATGGAAAGATTGCAAAAATTTTCTCCCATTCTGTAGGTTGCCTGTTCACTCTGATGATAGTTTCTTTTGCTGTGCAGAATCTCTTTAGTTTAATTAGATTCCATTTGTCAGTTTTGACTTTTGTTGCCATTCCTTTGGTGTTTTAGTCATGAAGTCTTTGCCCATGCCTATATACTGAATGGTATTCTCAGCTAACTAACACAGAACAGAAAACCAAACACCGAATGTTCTCTCTCATAAGTGGGAGCTGAACAGAGAAAACACATGGACACAGGGAGGGGAATATCACCCACTGGGGCCTGTCAAGGGGTGGGGTGCTAGGGGAGGGATAGCGTTAGGAGAAATACTTAATGTAGATGACGGGTTGGTGGGTGCAGCAAACCAACATGGCATGTGTATACCTATGTAACAAACCTGCATGTTCTGCACATGTATCCCAGAACTTAAAGTATAATAATAAAAAAAGACCAAAACAAAAAAAAAAACAAAAAAACTGGCTTACACAATCTTTTGAAATCTGTATTCAAACATAAACTGCAGGAAAGAGTTAAGAAACATGGGAAGTTATTTTATCTTTTTCAATCTTGCAGAAATTGTATTTTAGAGTTTTTAATAAATACAACAAATAATGACCATGTCCTTGAATTAACAAAACAGGGGAAATTGGTGTTTTTCATGATAAACTCTAAGATGTACTCAAAACCCAAGTTAGGACAGTGACAGTGTAATTCCCAGGTGTTGGTTGGGAAAGGTTCCTTCAGCTAAGAATTAAGTTTATTTTTAAATGTTTTACCCAAATATACATTCTCAGGCCTAATTTTCACATCTATTCTTTTGCTTCTGATTGGCTCTGACAACAATAGACTTTAATAAGAAAAGGTTTTTTTTTGTTTAAACTATTTAAATTAAACCATAATGTGGTATAGAAATATAAAACCTATCTTTTTTGTTTGAAAAGTACTAGAAAATGTCTTTTATCATTTAAACAACCTTGTAGATCAAGTGACTATATTTCAAGTTAATCACCAATGAATAAAACGCATTATAATTTTGAGGTGTTTTTTTCCCTGTTAGTTTCTACCTAACATTTTGCAGATTTTTTTCCCTAAAGATATGCAGCTTTGACTCACATACAGTTATCAGCCTGGCACAGGAGCTCCCAAAGAATGATGCATTCATTTAGTGGCCTCTGTCTTCTTTCTAAGCAACCTAAGAGGAACAATTGTTTAGTCTCTTTTCTACGCTATTCTTTGACTCAGTGGGAATAAACTGGCCTCTGGACCTCTCTTCCTGGCCTGCCTCTTTCTAACCTTCACAGTTCAGTGTGAGGAGCACAAAGAGATTGATGAGCCTGGGGTACACCTTCTTCCACTCAACAGTGCACAGCTGGAAAGGAAGGCAGAAATGTTCTGCTCACAGACCACACAAAGTACTCCCCACCAGGCCACAGCTGTGACCAGCCAACAATTCTTCCCCTGACACCTAAGACCCATATTTCATAGCCTAAGAATAGATGTGCTTACATTGATCAAGAGTGTAGGAGGTTGACATGGCTACCCTCAGATGGCTGGGGCTCAGATGCATAAAGATGTCATGAGATCTGGTTTTAATTGAAATGCAAGCATTCACCATGTGGTATTTTATACACAGGGCCATTTTACCTTATATGGGTAATAGTATATATTTTGGCAATGTCACAAAACAAAACAAAACAGTGAGTGTGAGTTGGAATAAAACTTATCAGGATCTGTAGAAAAGAATTATATCTAATAAAATATTATATAGACATGATATTCATATTTTGACTATTATACAGATTTAACATGCCAGTGTAAAAAATTATTGTACGATTGATTGCTATTTTATCCATTTGTAGTGAGGTGATACTCCTAGAGCTAAATTTTCTTGTAATTGACATGTTAACAACTGAGAAATTTCATTTTGGTATTTTTTTATTACCTTTTGGCACTAGGATTTCTTCTTTGAGAAAGTCGGAATAGTAAAACAAAACTGTTACAATATTTTATTATCATAGTACCACAAAGTAAACATGGAGAACTGACTCACCGTCCAACTGATGTAGAAAGATCAAAGAAGACTCGTATCATATTTTAACCTTAAGTGAAGGCCTGTGTGGAGATAAAATTAGAACATCAGATCAATCCTAAAATACAACTTATTTAGTCTATTTCTCCCTTTCAAAGTTTAAAGTAGAAAGCTTTCATTGGCAAATTAGTCCAGATGTTGGCTTAGAATAAAATCCAACTTCCATTAGGAAATGATATTTGTTTTAATTTCTAACAGATCTGTACCCTTTCTTGACAAAATGTGAGACCTTCATATTTGCAAATGTGCTGCTAGTATATGGAGCAGGACTGAAACTTGACAGTTCTATTTTATGCAGCCTTTGTAGAAATGTTTTTTAGGTGAGCACATTGCAAG
>NW_016832217.1:0-1149 GCF_001698545.2 Rhinopithecus bieti | reverse complement strand
GGATGCAAGGCTGGTTCAACATATACAAATCAATAAATGTAATTCATCACATAAGCAGAACCAATGACAAAAACCACATGATATTCTCAACAGATGCAGAAAAGGCCTTTGACAAAATTCAACACCCTTTCCTGCTAAAAGCTCTCTATAAACTATGTATCGATGGAATGTATCTCAAAATAATAAGAGCTATTTATGACAAACGCACAGCCAGTATCATACTGAATAAGCAAAAACTGGAAGCATTTCCTTTGAAAACCGGCACAAGACAAGGATGCCCTCTCTCACCACTCTTATTCAACATAGCGTTGGAAGTTCTGACCACGACAATCAGGCAAGAGAAAGAAATAAAGGGTATTCAATTAGGAAAAGAGGAAGTCAAATTGTCTATATTTCATGACTGTATATTTAGAAAACCCCGTCGTCTCAGCCCAAAATCTCCTTAAGCTGATAAGCAACTTCAGTGAAGTCTCAGGATACAAAATCAATGTGCAAAATCACAAGCATTCCTATATACCAATAACAACAAACAGAGCCAAATCTTGAGTGAACTCCCATTCACAACTGCTACAAAGGGAATAAAATACCTAGGAATATACCTTACAAGGGATGTGAAGGACCTCTTCAAGGAGAACTACAAACCACTGCTCAAGAAAATAAGACAAGACACAAACAATTGAAAAATATTCCATGTTCATGGACAGGAAGAATCAATATCATGAAAATGGCCATACCACCCAAAGTAATTTATAGATTTAATGCTATCCCCATCAAGTTACCAATGACTTTCTTCACTGAATTGGAAAAAACTACTTTAAACTTCCTATGGAACCAGGAAAGAGCCCATATAGCCAAGACAATCCTAATCAAAAAGAACAAAGCTGGAAGCATCATGCTACCTGACTTCAAACTATACTAAAAGTCTACAGTAATCAGAACAGCATGGTACTGGTACCAAAACAGATATATAGACCAATGGAACAGAACAGAGGCCTCAGAAATAACACCACACAACTACAACCATCTGATCTTTGACAAACCTGACACAAACAACCAATGTGGAAAGGACTCCCTATTTAATAAATGGTGTTGGGAAAACTGGCTAGCCATATACAGAAAACTGAAACTGGACCCCTTCCTTACACTTTA
>NW_016832216.1:0-1525 GCF_001698545.2 Rhinopithecus bieti | reverse complement strand
ATTTCAATTTTTTTTTTTTTGAGACAGAGTATCTGTCGCCCAGGCTGGAGTACAGTGGTGCAATCTCAGCTCACTGCAACCTCTACCTCCTGGGAGAAGCGATTCTCTTGCCCCAGCCTCCCGAGTAGCTGGGATTACAGGCATGTGGCACCACACCCGGCTAATTTTGTACTTTTAGTAGAGACGGGGTTTCACCATGTTGGCCAGGCTGGTCTCGAACTCCTGACCTCAGGTGATCTGCCCACCTCAGCCTCCCAAAGTGCTGGGATTACAAGTGTGAGCCACCTCACCCAGCAAATTGTTTGGTTTTGATTCAAACAAGTCAAACCAGTTCAGAAAAAGTCCCCAAGACTCCTCTCCCCACCACTACTTCACTTTCTGTTTCCCTGGTTAAAGGAAAAAAATGTTATTTGCACCCATCGTCACACTGAACTTTAAATGTAGAGTATTTTCTTAAAAAGAACCTAAGAGTTGGAACCAAGGGTACAGAGTTCTTATCCTTCACTTACCTGCACTGAGGAAGTACATATTTTACATCATTTACGGAATAACAGACTGTTACAGCAAGTTCAAGCTTACCTCATTTCGAATGACCTGCTAACTGGTCCACTGACTGGGCAAATTCTAGAGCCCTGCGCCCTCTAAGATGCCCAGGGATGGGGACTGTCTCAAGAAACGTTTCGGTGGTTTGGTGGGAAGTAGCAGTCCCTGAGCTGACTGTGACGGAATCAAAATAACCTCACAGGTGTGAAATGCTCCATGTGGGTGACACCCCTCACATCCCACCCACTTCTGTTCCCAAGCACAAAGGAACCACTCCATCTTCTTTCTCCTCACAAGAACCACAGCGCTGCTCTCCTTCAACCCACCGGCCTCCACCCCGGGAGAGGCACGTGCTGTGGGGACACCTGCTTCCCAGGTGTGCACGGCTGGTACCCAGCGCCTCCGCGGGGTCCTCTGCAGGGCTGAAAGTGGGGGTCAGAGAGATCACCATGCTGCAGGGACTGAGCTACTTGTCCTTGGTCAGGATGGACAAGCCCTGCCTCAAATAAAGGCTAGAAGTGTTTTTTTTTCTGGATGACTTCTTTCCCATACAGAGAATGGTTAATCTAGCTGAGGCAATCTGGAGTTGGCTTCAAAATCAGCAATGGGGAGGGGGAAGAACCTCACAACAAACAGTGGTAACAGAAGGTTTGTGTGGGAAGGTGGTTGAGTGTGGTCTAAAACAAGCAGTGTCTCTGGTAATGGGCTGTTGTTAGGAAATACCCGGCGCTTGCAGCCTTTGAAAGAGTACCACTGCTGCTTCTAGAGGGCAGGGTCGTGGGGGTAGGAGAGGGCACAGTGAAGGCAAGCGAAGACCCAACAAACACGAAAGTGCGTGGAGGTGACAGGGCAGTGGAGATACCCACTGCCAAGCGTGCCAGCCACGGATCACACAGAGAAGCCCAGTTCCGCTCTGGGCGCTGGACAACCTTTGGTATCTTACCTACCTTTTTTTTTTTTTTTTTTTTTTTTTTGAGACAGA
>NW_016832215.1:0-1802 GCF_001698545.2 Rhinopithecus bieti | reverse complement strand
TCCAACCGCTCTGTCGCCACCATCAACCGCAGCTCCGACTCCAGTCGGCAGAAGCGTCGGCCCCCTCCTCGTAGTTCCCTAAACCAAGGACCGAGCACAGACACTGAACAGCCTGAAATGACCTCACGCCGCCTCAGCATGCTTTATATACTGATGTTACACCACACGCAGTTCCTGGACTACATGGTCTGATTGGATGGGAGAAAAACCTCCAGGCCTATTCTGATTGGACTTTATTTTCATGCTGTGATTGGTTGTCTTAAGACTTGCTCTCACCCAATAAGAACATGATAATAAAGTCCAATCCGAGTAACCCTGGAGGTTTTTTCATGTCCAATCAGAACACGCCGTTCAGGAATCCGCATGTATATAAGCTCAGTATATGCAGGATGCTGAAGGGAAGTGAGGCCCTTCCAGGTTCCCATACTTTCCTGTAGAGCTGCTTAGTGCCTGGCGTTGAGGATCGGGAATGGGTAATTATCGGTCGTTTGCTGGAGGCTGGAGCCGTGGCATAGCAGCTTGACTCGCTGCTGTTGGTGGTGGTGGCAACGAGATAGCAGCGCGGCTGGAGCAGTAAGAGGAGGAAAATAGCTTTGGGATAGATGGAGGGGGGTCAAGAGGGTGGTTAGTGCGAAAGGGAAAAGAGGATAGCGAGCAGGAGAAAGTGTTGCAAAAAGGCCGTGGGGAAAAGATGGTGGGAAAAAAAGTTTTTGGGTAGATGGGGGGATAAACAAGGTGGGCAGCGGGAGGGAGGGAAGGTTTTGCAGAAAGGTGGTGGGTAAAAGTTTATGGGTAGATGGAGAGGGAAAAGAGGGTGGCAAGAGGGAGGAGGAAAGAGGGTGGTGGGGGGAAACGGGGCGAGCAGTAGGGAGTTAAGGTTTTGTGAAAAGACAGTGGGGAGAAAAGTTTTGGGTAGAGGGGAAAAGAGGGTAACAAATGGGGGAAGGAAAAAGAGGGTAGCCAGCGGGAGGAAAACAAGATTTTGCGAAAAGACAGTGGGCAGAAAAGACAGACGGTAAAGAAAGAAAAAATGGTGGGTAAAAAGAGTTTGGGTAGATGGAGGGGGGAAAGAGGGTGACGAGGAGCAGAAAAGAGGATGGCTAGAGGGAGCGGGTAAAGAGGGTTGGGGAAAATAGTTTGGGGTAGATAGAGGACAAAAATGAGAGTGGCAAGCAGGATAGGGCAAAGAAGAGTACGAGTGGGAAGGGGGAAGACTTTGTGAAAAGACGGTGGGGAAAATTTGGGGGGATAGATGGAGGGGGAAAAGAAGGAGGTGAGCAGGAGTAGGGAGTAGGCTTTGCGAAAAGACGGTGGGGAAATGTTTTTAGGTAGTTGGAGAAGGGAAAGAGGGTGGCAAGGAGGAGCGGGGGGAAATATGATGAGGAAAACAGTAGATGAAAGGGGAAAAGAGGGTGGTAAGCAACAGGAGTGGGGAGAAGGCTTTGGGAAAAGATGGGGGAAATGTTTTTGCTTAGATGAAGGAGCAAAAGGGTGAAGAGAGTGGGACGGGCAGAAAGAAGGTGGCCAGGGAGACAGTGGGGAAAAACAGTCAGGAGAGTGTTTGGGTAGATGGATGGGGAAAAGGGTGGTGAACGGGAGAGTAGAGAAGGGTATGCGAAATGACGGTGAGGAAAAAATGGTAGGGAAAATGTTTTGGGGGTAGATGGAGGAAGAAAAAGGGTGGCGAGGGGGAGGAGGCCAAAGGCAGTCGGGAAAAGAAGGTGGGGAAATAATGGTGGGAGACAAAGGTTTGGGGTAGAATTTTTTTTTAATCAGATTATTTGTATTTTTGCTTTTGAGTA
>NW_016832214.1:0-395 GCF_001698545.2 Rhinopithecus bieti | reverse complement strand
TATTTTATAACTCTATCAATTATATCTATTATGTCTACATTTTATACCTCTATTATATCGATTATGCTTATATTTTCTACCTATATCTATTATATGTATTATGTCTATATTTTATAACTATATCTATTATGTCTATTATGTCTATATTTTATACCTATATCTACTATATCTATTATGTCTATATTTTATACCTCTTTCTATTATATCTTTTAAGTGTATATTTTATACCTCTATCTATTACATCAATTGTGTCTATATTTTATACCTATATCAATTATACCTATTATGTCTATTATATATATATATAAATATTATATGTATATTGTCTATATTGTATACCTACATCTATTAATCATATTATGTCTATATTTTATACCTATATCTATTATATCTAT
>NW_016832213.1:0-1146 GCF_001698545.2 Rhinopithecus bieti | reverse complement strand
TATTCTCACCTCCAGAACCAGGGCCCAGCGCCTGCATCAGGCTGATCAGGGCTGAAGTGAGCTGTGGCACCCAAGGTCTTCGTAAGACCAAGGCCACGTTGTGCCTCCTATCACAGAGCGAGACGCAGCAGCCTTCGAAGTCAGGGGCCCTTCCCTGATGACACTCCAAGCACAAAGTACTGGACTTTCACACAATGAGGCTGCACACATTATTCTGTTTAAATCCCCACCTAGGCCACTGGGAGAAATGGTGATAGAGGGACCCTTGTGTTGCCCTGTGGTATACATGCTCTGGTTCATACGACTGCAAGCCATTTACAAGAAACTCAAGCTGAAACGCTACTTGTTTCCAACTTCTTGTTTGCAGAGGATTTACAATTTACACTCCAAAACAGACAGCCACAGAGCACACTACTCCTCTGAAGTCGCTCTGAGGGCCTCCGCATCAGTCCTAGAACTGGAAGACTGGTGGACAAGAACTGGGATGTTGATGGGGCACTGGATACTTGCTGGACACCAACCTCCTCTCACCTAACCTTACAGACGGCCCAGATCTCACCTGCCCAAATCAGACATGTTAACACACACAGCTCTCAACAGCAGGACTTACAGACACAAAACTCCAAGGTAAAGGATTGTCTCAACTCCTTGGTGTCTCAACGAACTAAAACACTGCCTAGCACAGGTGCACCATCAACCTTATTCACTAAATAAACCTCTGTATATTTTATTCATCTTTGATTGTGGAAATGATATGAACAAAAAGATGTTTTAAAAATTGGACTAAAGACCTTTGAGGTGTCTTCACAGGATCCTATCTGGTGGACCCCCAAATCTGCCAACACAGAGAAGTCATTCGCAAACACGTGCAGGGCAGAGGCCAGACAAAACCATCTCTCTCAGCCTCAAAGTGGCCTGGCAGTCACAGGAACGGCCATGTGGGGTCTGGCCTGTACGAGGAAGTCAGGCTTTTGGTTTGAGGCACCCTACTGCACCACAAAACCAAGTTCTGCCTAACAAAGAAAAAACAGCCCACTCACTCTCCCTAATATCCCAGGTGGTAATCTAAGAGCAATATCTGCTTGACACCCCTCCTGCTCCACCCTCCACATCCAAGCTATCACCAAGGCCCTGGCAATCCTACCT
>NW_016832212.1:0-297 GCF_001698545.2 Rhinopithecus bieti | reverse complement strand
GATCTGATGGGGGGTCGTGAGATGACCCCAGCAGGTGCCCTGAAGCTCCCCCTCCCCCGGTGGAAATCCAAGGAGGTCCGGAAGACAGGAATCCTGGGGGTCTTGGGTTTGGACCTGGGACGCCGCCCGCGGCCCCTCTCCCACGCGGGCCCCTACCGGACCCCGGATCCAGCCGCTGCCAAGGCTGCAGCAGGAGAGCCGCTGGCGCCCAGCGGCCGCCATCGTTTAAAGGGGACGCAGCCTGACTGCCCGCAGCTGGAGCACGGGGCGGCACAGCCAATGCGCATGCGCGAGGCG
>NW_016832211.1:0-1184 GCF_001698545.2 Rhinopithecus bieti | reverse complement strand
CTAGTTTTCATCTGAGGATATTTATTTTGTCACCGTAAGCTTCATTGCGTTCACAAGTATCCCAATGTAGATTTACAGGACACTGTGTTAGCAAACTGAACACAGCAGAGAAACTTGTACCTCTGCGAGTAGCATTCACACAACGAAATGCAGTTTCTCAGAAGGCTTCTTTCCAGTTTTGATCTGAGGATATTTCCTCTTTCACCATAGCCCTCAATGAGCTCGGAAATATCACTTTGCAGAATTCAAGGTAACAGAGTTAGCAAACTCTTCAAGAAGGGAAGGGTGGAACTCTGTGTCATGAAGTCACACACCAGAAAGCAATCTCTGTAAGATTCTCTCCAGTTATTATCTGAGGATATTTCCTTTCCCCCATGGGCCAATTTGGGCTCCCAAATCTCACTTTGCAGATTCTACGAAAAGAGTGTTAGCAAACTGCTTCCTGAGAACTAAGCTGTAACACTGTGATAGGAATTCACAGATCACAAAGAAGTTTCTCAGAAAGCTTCTTTCTGGTTTTGAACTGATGATATTTCCTTTATCAGTGTAGGCCTCAATGCGATCCAAATAAGTCCTCTCAGGTTCCTCAAAAACAGTGATAATGGACTGCTGCCTGAAACTTACGTGTAACTCTGTGAGATGAATTCATACATAAACAAGAAGTTTACAACAAAGCTCCTCTCTAGTTTTCATCTGAGGATATTTCCTTTGTCACCGCAAGCTTCATTGCGTTCAGAAGTATCCCATTGCAGATTTCCGGAAAACTGTGTTAGCAAACTGAACACTGAAGAGAAACGTGGAACTCTGTGAGTTGCATTCACACAGCGAAATGCAGTTTCTCAGAAGGCTTCTTTCCCGTTTTCATCTCAGGATATTTCCTTTTTCACCATAGCCCTCAATGAGCTCCCAAATATCACTTTGCAGAACACAAGATAACAGAGTTAGCAAACTGTTCCAAGAAGACAATGGTGGAACTCTGTGTGATGAAGTCACACATCAGAAAGCAATCTCTCAGTAACATTCTCTCTAGTTATTATCTGAGGATATATAATTTTTCAGCATGGGCCCCTATGGGCTCCCAAATCTCACTTTGCAGATTCCACGAAAAGAGTGTTAGCAAACTGCTTCCTGAGAACTAAGCTGTAACTCTGAGAGAAGAAGTCGCAGATCACAAAACAGTTTCT
>NW_016832210.1:0-615 GCF_001698545.2 Rhinopithecus bieti | reverse complement strand
AGCCTGCTGGTCCATCCGGCAGATTTTGGACTTGCCATCTTCCATAATCCATGAGATTTATTTTTCCTTAAAATAAATCTCTCAGCCAGGCATGGTGGCTCATGCCTGTAATCCCAGCACTTCGGGAGGCTGAGCTGAGCAGATCACCTGAGGTAGGAGTTCAAGACCAGCCTGGCCAACATGGCGAAACCCTGTCTCTACTAAAAATACAAAAATTAGCCAGCAGTGGTGGTGCATGATTGTCATCCCAGCTACTCAGGAGGCTGAGGCACAAGAATCGCTTGAACCTGGGAGGCAGAGGTTGCAGTGAGCTGAGATTGTGCCACTGCACTCTAGCCTGGGCAACAAGAATGAAACTCCGTCTCAAAAATAAATAAAATAAAATAAAAATAAAAAAACTGTCTCACTCTCTACACATTCTATATGTCCTATTTCTCTGGAGAACCCTCATATAAGGGCCCCTAAGACAATGGGACAAGCTGACTCCTCATACTCTGAAGTAGATAAATGGAGTAGGGGTGAGGAGGCTTTAAAGTTACCTGACGACATTGCTGCACATCAAGGTATTTAGATACAAGGAAGAGGGGCCTTTGTTTTCACATCCCCCAGTCTGCC
>NW_016832209.1:0-1148 GCF_001698545.2 Rhinopithecus bieti | reverse complement strand
CCCATGGTGAAAAAGGAAATATCCTCATATAATAATTAGAGAGATGCCTTCCGAGAGATTGCTTTCTGATGAGTGGCTTCATCACACAGAGTTCCACCCTTCCCTTCTTGGAACAGTTTGGTAACACTGTTGTCATGGATTCTGCAAAGTGATATTTGGGAGATCAAGGAGGGCTATGGTGAAAAAGGAAATAGCCTCAGATCAAAACTGGAAAGAAGCCTTCTGAGAAAGTGCATTGCCATCTGTGAATTCAACTCACAAAGTTACAAGTTTCTCTTCAGTGATCAGTTAGCTAAAACAGTTTTCTGGAAATCTGCATTAGATACCTCTTAGGGCAGTGAAGCTTACGGTGACAAAGGAAATATCCTCAGAAGAAAACTAGAAAGAAGCTTTCTTAGAAACTTCTTGGTGATGTGTGAATTCATCTCACAGAGTTACACTTATGTTTCGTGGAGCAGTCCATTAACAGTGTCTCTGAGGATCCTGAGAAGGGCTTCTTTGGATTGTATTGAGGCCTACGCTGTTAAAGGAAATATCATTAGTTTAAAACGTGAAAGAAGCTTTCTGAGAAAATTCTTTCTGATCTGTGTATTCATCTCACAGTGTTACAAGTTAGGCCTCAGGAAGCAGTTTGCTAACACTCTTTTCATGGAATCTGCAACGTGATATTTGGCAGCCAAAGGGTCGCGTGGTGAAAAAGGAAATAACCTCAGATAATAACTGGAGAGAAGCATTCTGAGAGATTGCTTTCTGATGTGTGACTTCATCACACAGAGTTCCACCCTTCCCTTCTTGGAACAGATTGCTAACACTGTTGTCGTGGATTCTGAAAATGATATTTGGGAGCTCATTGAGGGCTACGGTGAAAAAGGAAGTATCCTCATATCAAAACTGGCAAGACACATTCTGAGAAACTACATTGGAATGTGTGAATGCAACTCATGGAGTTACACTTTTCTCTTCAGTGATCAGTTTGCTAACACAGTTTCATGGAAATCTGCAATTAGATACTTCTTAGCGTAATGAAGCCTATGATGACAAAGGAAATATCCACAGATGAAAACTAGAAAGAAGCTTTCTTAGAAACTTCTTGGTGATGTGAATTCATCTCACAGAGTTACACTTATGTTTCGTGGAGCAGTCCATTA
>NW_016832208.1:0-301 GCF_001698545.2 Rhinopithecus bieti | reverse complement strand
AATTAGTGGGCTTGTGAGCAGCTGCCCGGAGACCCGCCATTAGAATCTGGTGATAAAGGTGTAGCCATTCCCTACCTTCTGCCATGTTGTAGTCCCACGCCGGCCTGGTCAGAGGAAAAGTCGCATTTATGAGGTCGGGGTTGGCAGTCAGTTGACCGTCGTCCCCCAGGACCAGCTTTCTAGCTTCTACCTGTATTCTCTCTCGCTCCTCCGTTGTGAACAAGATCCGGAGGAGCTGCTGACAGTCATCCCAAGTGGGCTGGTGGGTGACCATGACACTATCTAGTAAAGGCATTAAATC
>NW_016832207.1:0-1148 GCF_001698545.2 Rhinopithecus bieti | reverse complement strand
TTGGAACAGTTTGCTATCACTGTTGTTTTGGCTTCCGCAAAGTGATATTTCGAAGCTCATTGAGGGGTATGGTGAAAAGGAAATATCCTCGGATCAAAACTGGAAGGAAACCTTCTGAGAAAGTGCATTGTGATGTGTGAATGCAACTCATAGAGTTACACGATTCTCTGCAGTGATCAGTTTGCTAACACAGTTTTCTGGATATCTGCAATGGGATACTTCTTAGCGCAATGAAGCTTACGGTGACAAAGGAAATATCCTCAGATGAAAACTAGAAAGAAGCTTTCTTAGAAACTTCCTGGTGATGTGTGATTTCATCTCATAGAGTTCCACTTATGTTTCGTCGAGCATTCCATTAACACTGTCTTTGAAGTACGTGAGTGATTTGCTTTAACTCGACCCCCAGAGCAAATGCCAGAGAAAAGGCAAGTAGGCTAGGCAAAAAAAAAGCTTTATTTTCTAGCCAATGTGAGGGAGGGGCGAGGTTCACCGGCCTCCGGCGGTGGAGGCCAAAGAAGTCGCTCCGGCATTCTCGTGCGGGTTTCCTGGGTCCCTCGCATGATGAGGGGCCGAGGACGTTCGCTCCAGCGTTCTCGTTCGAGGTTCCCGTGTCCCGCGTACAAGGAGGGGCCGAGGAAGTTCACTCTGGAGTTCTCGGGCGAGGTTCCCGGGTCCCACGTACGAGGAGGGGCCGAGGAAGTTCGCTCCGGCATTCTTGGACGAGGTTCCCAGGTCCCGCGTACGAGGAGGGGCCGAGGAAGTTCACTCTGGAGTTCTCGCGCGAGGTTCCCGGGTCCCACGTACTAGGAGTGGCCGAGGAATTTCGCTCCGGTGTTCTCGGACGAGGTTCCTGGGTCCCGCGTACGAGGAGGGGCCAAGAAAGTTCCCACTGGGCGCCCGCCAGGAGCGGCTTTTATGTCCTGGGCCCTGGAGTGGGAGGGCAGTGGGCGGGACATATGCGGGTCGGGGGCGGGGCAGTAGGCGTGGCTAGGCGGGTTCCGGTTTCTCTCCGTCGGAAGTCGGGTTGCGCCTGCGCCTTCGACCCATATCTCTCCCGGGCATGGGAAAGTTGATGATGAAGGACCCTTAACTGCGCCATCTTGCCTCCGTTTGTCCAAACAGTCCAACATTTTATTGATAATAGTAAT
>NW_016832206.1:0-394 GCF_001698545.2 Rhinopithecus bieti | reverse complement strand
CGGCCCTCAACGGTCTCAAAATTCTGAGGCTTAAAGCAGGCTTGGGGTTTCCTTACACTTCCTGGACATCTGATTTGCCTGGCAAACATGTTTTTCTTGGGTGTAAAGGTGAAGGAGTGGGTGACTGTGGTGAAAGTGTACTAATTACTGCACTTCTGGGTCAGTGGTGCTTGGTTGAAGACACTATCTGCCCTGGGTGGACATCTCTGGGGTGGTGAGAACCAGTGGCTGGATGTCATGGGGTTGCCAAGAAGATGCCAACTTTTTCCTTTTTCCTCAGTAACAACACCCTACTTTGGCCTCCTCTGGTCAGGGGCCGCGCCCTTGAGCTGGGCAGCTCCGGGTCCTCGCACTCAGGGGCTCAGGGCGGGTGCTGGGTGCAGAGAGAAGGAGA
>NW_016832205.1:0-1181 GCF_001698545.2 Rhinopithecus bieti | reverse complement strand
CTCTGGCAGGTAAGTAGCTGCGTTTATGGTTTGGCAGGCTTTAAGGGTTATGTCTGGAGTATCTACCAGTAAGGCCTGATACTTTCATAAATATTCTCCTATTATCCACTGGTGCCCTTTAGCTTCTAGGACCACCATCCCTTGTTGTGGGGTCAAAAACCTGTAGGTGCTGTTCTAATGTTAGTTTATTAGCTTTGCCTACTAGAAAAGTAGCAGCAATAGTTCTAAGACATCAAGGCCACCCTGAGGTTACCTCATCTATCTGCTTAGAAAATTAGGCTACTGGCCTTGGAATGTCCCCCAGTTTTGGGACAAGACTACCCAAGGCCTATGCCTTGTTTTTTGGCCACATAAAGAAAAAATGGTTCATCCAACCTGGGGACTCCCATGGCTGCAGCAGAGCACAATTTCTCCTTGAGAGTATTGAAGGTTTGCTTGCAGTTCTAATTACATTCTAGGAGCTCTAAATCTTTCCCTTTTGTGTATCATATAAAGGCTTGGCTACCTGTCCAAATCTGGGCACCCATAAGCAGCAGTACCCAGCCATCTCCTTAAAAAACCCACAGTCATTTGTTGAACTGGGATCCTTGGATGACTAAAATAACTTTTTATCTTCTAGGGATGTTGATCAGTTCCAGAGGTTAAGACAGGTTCCAAATATTTAAGTCTTTGAGTCAAAATCTGAGTCCTGTATGCTGATACCCTGTATCTGCAAGTTCCCAGGAAATTTACCAACTTAACAGTATTATTATTTGAGTCTCCTTTAGTTGGGCTAGCAATGAGCAAGTCACCTACATACTAATAATTGTGTCTCTTTCCAACTGTAGATTTCTTAAGTCCTTAGCTAGAGCATTTTCAAATAAGTGGGGGCTATCCCAGAACCCTTCAGAGATGACTGTCCAGGTTAGTTTTGAGGCTGAATGCGTATCTGGATGAGTCATTCAAAGGCAAACATATTATGAATCTGGACGCATTGAGAGGCAGAAAAATGCGTCTTTCAGACTTAAGAGTGTAAACCAGCTTGCATCCCCTAGGACTTGGTAAGTACTGGGGACAATGAGGTGTATGGAGACAACTGCATTTATTAATGCTCTAAGGTTTCTGACAAATCTGTACTTGCCATTAGGTTTTTCATCTGGTAACATGCAAGTATTGCAAGGAGACTCTAATGGCCTTAGTAA
>NW_016832204.1:0-394 GCF_001698545.2 Rhinopithecus bieti | reverse complement strand
GAGGAAAGAAATATTTTAAACCTATATCTATTGTGTCTATTATGTCTATATTTTATACCTATATCTATTATATCTCTTATGTCTATATTTTATTCCCATATCTGTTGTATCTATTATATCTATATTTTATACCTATATCTATTATATTTATTGTATCTATATTTTATAACTATATCTACTATGTCTATATTTCATACCTATATTTATGATATCTATTATGTCTATATTTTATTCCTCTATCTATTATATCTATTATGCCTATATTTTATACCTATATCTATTTTGTCTATATTTTATACCTATTTCTATTATATATATTATGTCTATATTTTATACCTCTATCTATGATATCTCTTAGGTCTATATTTTACATCTCTATTATATCTCTTATGTC
>NW_016832203.1:0-1755 GCF_001698545.2 Rhinopithecus bieti | reverse complement strand
TAAAATGAGATGGATAGCTTTGAGCTAGTATAAGAACAATTCCTGACACATTAAGTGAAAAACAACACATTGCAAATGGCACGCACATTATGAAATCATGAAACAAATGAAGTCAGAGTAGCACCTCAAGACAGTATTTTGCATTTTTAACGGGTGCATATAATAGCTTATGAATGCAAGAGAAAGATCAGGAGGAATGTTCATGCACCTTATTAGTAACAGCCGTTACTAATCTTTAGAAAGTGGAGATTAAGTGGCATGATTAAAGATAAGGCTCATCTGTTGTATTTTGTTTCTTTTTTTTTTTTTTTTTTGAGACAGAGTCTCGCTATGTCACACAGGCTGGAGTGCAGTGGTGTGATCTTGGCTCACTGCAACCTCTGCCTCCCAGGTTCAAGCGATTCTCCTGCCTCAGCCTCCTGAGTAGCTGGGACCAGGCACACACCACCACACCTAGCAATATTTGTATTTTTAGTAGAGACAGGGTTTCACCGTGTTAAACTGGATGGTCTTGATCTCCTGACCTCATGATCCGCCCACGTTGGCCTCCCACAGTGCTGGGATTACAGGAGTGAGCCACCGCGCCCGGCCTATTTCTTTTTTTTAATAAGTTCATTCTCTACAAATTACTCTTGCATTTTCATTACCAATGTCATGAACATTTCTCCAATTATTTATAAAATCATATCATTCTTTCTTAATAGCTGCAAAATATTCTATAGTGCAGATATGCATACTTTATTCAATCCTCCCACCTGTAATGGACATATGGTTGCTTCTGGATTTTTGCCACAATGAACAATGCCATAATAGATATCATTGCACAAACATTTATATGTCGTAATATGTATGTGTGTGTTTAAATGCTTAGCAAAGGTTAGGAAGAACATGCATTTTCCACAGAACAGATTCTCAAAAGTGGGATGACTGATTTAGAGTGCATCTGTTTTTACTTCAATAGATATTTTCTGAAAGGTTTTAGTACTTTGCCCTCCTCCATGTGAGGGACAAGAGTGTCCAGTTTTCTTTAGCCTCACACCACAGGATTTTACTGCTGTTTTTATCATTTTTCTTTCTAAGGATGACAAATGGCTTTTCTTTTCATTTGAATGTAGTTGAATTCTTAACTAATTAAACTGAGCATTTTTATTTCACATTTTGTTCGTGATTTTTTCTTTTCAAGTCTAAGATTTAAACTTTTAGCATTTTCCTGCATTGGTCTGTCGGGTTGTTTGTTCTTATCCATTCATGCTATTTATATGTCAGGCTTCTTATCCCTTTTTTTTTTTCCTTTTTTCTTTTTTTTTTTATTACTGTTTTAATTGTCTGGCTTCTCTTTGGACTGGGAGCTCAGTGAGGATTCTGACCAGTAACTTACACAAAAGGCGCTCTATACATATTCTATTCGCTGACTAAATGAATAAGGACTTTCCAACTGTGTTTCTAAGTTTTACAGATGAGAAAACTAAGGCCAAAGGGTATGAGTGGGGCTCACACAGCTAAGTCTAAAGGGAAACTGGAAGCAGCAACCACCTCTGCACCTCACCTGGTCCAGGAGGGGTTCAGGACTTGGGCCACCAAACTCTAGGGCCTGTCCCTCAGGCGCAATTGCAGCTGCTCCTAGACTGCGCCAGCCTCTGCCAGAGACCAGCTGTGAGGGTGTGGGCAAAGACAGGAACAGCAGAGGCCAGTGGAGGGAGTGGGGACAGGGCCAAGGGAGCTCTTGGCTTGATTCATAAGGCCTGAATCACTGTG
>NW_016832202.1:0-273 GCF_001698545.2 Rhinopithecus bieti | reverse complement strand
TTTCTGAGAGATTGCTTTCTGATGTGTGACTTCATCACACAGAGTTCCACCCTTCCCTTCTTGGAACAGTTTGCTAACACTGTTGTCGTGGATTCTGCAAAGGTATATTTGGGAGCTCATTGAGGGCTATGGTGAAAAGGAAATATCCTCAGATCAAAACTGGAAAGAAGCCTTCTGAGAAACTGCATTGCCATGTGTGAATGCAACTCACAGAGTTACACGTTTCTCTTCAGTGATCAGTTTGTTTAGCACAGTTTTCTGGAAATCTGCAAT
>NW_016832201.1:0-395 GCF_001698545.2 Rhinopithecus bieti | reverse complement strand
GCTTTCTGAGAAACTTCTTTTTGATCTGTGAGTTCATCACACAGACTTATAACTTAGACTTCAAGAAGCAGTTTGCTAACACTCTTTTCGTGGAATCTGGAAAGTGATATTTGGGAGCCCTTAGGGGCCCATGGTGAAAAGGAAATATCCTCACATAATAACTAAAGAGAAGCTTTCTGAGAAACTGCATTGCCATGTGTGAATGCAACTCACAGAGTTACCCGTATCCCCTCAGTGATCAGTTTCTTAACACAGTTTTCTGGAAATCTGTAGTTAGATTCTTCATAGCGAAATGAACCTTACGGTGACAAAGGAAATATAGACAGATGAAAACTAAGAAGCTTTCTTAGAAACTTCTTGGTGATGTGTGAATTCATCTCACAGAGTTACACTTA
>NW_016832200.1:0-1181 GCF_001698545.2 Rhinopithecus bieti | reverse complement strand
TGTGAATGTAACTCACAGAGTTACAAGTTTTCTTCAATTGTGAGTTTGCTATCACAGTTTCCTTGAAATCTGCAATGGGATACTTCTTAGCCCAGTGAAACTCACGTTGACAAAGGAACTATACTCAGAAGAAAACTAGAAAGAAGCTTTCGTAGAAACTACTTGGTGATGTGTGAATTCATCTCACAGAGTTACACTTATGTTTCATGGAGCAGGCCATTAACAATGTCTTTCAGGAATCTGAGAAGGGCTACTTTGGATCGCATTGAGGCCTACACTGATAAAGGAAATATCATCAGTTAAAAACGAGAAAGAAGCTTTCTGAGAAACTTCTTTGTGATCTGTGAATTCGTCTCACAGAGTTACAACTTATTGCTCAGAACAAGTTTGCTAACACTCTTTTCGTGGAATCTGCAAAGTGATATTTGGGAGCCAATAGAGGCCCATGGTGAAAAAGGAAATGTCCTCAGATAATAAATAGAGAGAAGGTTTCTGAGAGATTGCTTTCTGGTGTGTGACTTCATCACACGTAGTTCCATTCTTCCCTTCTTGCAACAGTTTGCTAACGCTGTTCTCGTGTATTCAGCAATGAGATATTTGGGAGCTCATTGAGGGCTATGGTGAAAAACTAAATATCCTCAGACAGAAACTGCAAAGAACCCTTCTGAGAAAATGCATTGCGATGTGTGAATGTAACTTACAGAGCTACAAGTTTCTCTTCAGTGAGGAGTTTACTATCACTGTTTCCTTGAAATCTGCAGTGGGATACTTCTTAGCGCAGTGAAGCTCACGGTGACAAAGGAAATATCCTCAGAAGAAAACTAGAAATAAGGATTCATAGAAATTTCTTGGTAATGTGTGAATTCATCTCACAGAGTTACACTTACGTTTCAAGGAGCAGGCCATTAACACTGTCTTTCAGGAATCTGAGAAGGGCTACTTTTAATCCCATTGAGGCCTACGCTGATGAAGGAAATATCATCAGTAAAAACCAGAAAGAAGCTTTCTGAAAATCTTCTTTTTGATCTATGAATTCGTCTCACAGATTTACAACTTATTGCTCAGAACAAGTTTGCTAACAATCTTTTCGTGGAATCTGCAAAGGGATATTTTGGAGCCAATAGAAGCCATGGCGAAAAAGGAAATATCCTGCGATGATAACTAGAGAGAAACTTTCTGAG
>NW_016832199.1:0-1184 GCF_001698545.2 Rhinopithecus bieti | reverse complement strand
TTGGAAAAGGTGGTGTTTACACTGAAGGGAGATTGGGGGTGTGCGGCTGATTTTAAATAGGAGGAAAGGACGGTAACAGAATGAGCAATGCCTAGTACTTAGTCTCAGGCTTGAGAAATTGTGTTTTAGAAGCAAGGTATCCCCAACTCCGGTTTTCTTCAAATTAAATCTTTTAAAGAGTCCACAAATATAAATAAAGCCTGAAACTATGCAACAGGGCCTAGAGCCCAAGCCACTGCCAACTCTGACTCCAAGACACCTCAGAAACTTGGTCCTCCTCCTCAGAAAACTGCCCTTCTGCTCCCCTCTCCACGCTCCTCCCTCTACAGCCCCCTCCCCGCTCCCCGGACAGCTTTCTTCCTCTTCTACCCCCTCCCTGTCCTTGGGCAACCTCCTTGGAACTCTGGTTGAAAGTCACTGGTCTGTGGGGCCGCCCGTTTGACAGACGAGCACGCTGAGGCCCAGGCACAAGTGACTGACTCAGACCTGCGCAGAGGCTGACCCAGCACGGATGCCGTCTCCTGCCTCCCATACCACCGGGTTGTCCGTAATGGAAGAGAATCAATGATGCTGCTTCACTGATCTCCAGGGAAAACAGGTTGATAACAGGTTATAAACATGGGAATGTTTTGGAAAAGCCGTTGTCCACCTGTCAGCTCCATCTCCTGCCCGGAAGATGTAGGGAAAACCTGCCTTCAGCCCACCCTCATCCCATAACAGGACAGAGGACAAAGGGGAAGAGACCCAAGTCCTGTCAGTGCCCTCAGGAAACCCTCCGTTTCCTCCTCATGGTGGAAGTGGAAACCATCCCACTGGACTAGATCTTCCCGGGAAGCCCCTCCACCCCGAAAGCAAGGGATCTGGTTTGAGCACACACCATTCTTGGTGCCATCACTTCCTGCAGCTGAATCCTGCATACGTGGCCCATTGATCTTGCTAGTCTGGTGTTACTGGGTCCTGGGAGTTTCTGTGGGCTGATGGCAGGTGTTTACCATTGTGTTTAGAGAGTAGAACTTTATTGTGTCAAAATCAGATGATAACCATTGCCATGTGATTCCTCGGGTTGGTTGGGGGCGGGCGGTGCTCACAACTTTTCCTGAGGGCTAAGTTCTTGTTTGAGACCGTCTCACTTTGTCACCCAGGCTGGAGTGCAGTGGTGCCATCTTGGCTCACTGCAACCTCCG
>NW_016832198.1:0-2775 GCF_001698545.2 Rhinopithecus bieti | reverse complement strand
TTTAGTAGAGGCGGAGTTTCTCCACGTTGGTCAGGCTGGTCTTGAACTCCCAACCTCAGGTGATCTGCCTGCCTTGGCCTCCCAAAGTGCTGGGATTACAGGTGTGAGACACTGCGCCCAGCCAAGGCACCTTTTAACACTCCAGAAAGGGCTTCGATTCCATAAGCAAAACATGTCTACCTCAGTGGCTATTTTCAGAATGTGACTCTGCAGCAAAGTTCTTCCTTTCCCGTCCATTTCATGGGAGGGGAATCTGCTGGCACAGAATATAGTCATCATTGAAATCAAATGTGGTGGCCCTCTTTCACAGTCTCTTAATCTCTGAATTTAAAAATATTCACCATCAGAAGAACTGGAAGTTATTACGTTAAGTGAAATAAGCCAGGCACAGAAAGACAAATATTGCATGTTCTCACTCAGATGTGAGCTAAAAAAGTTGATCCCACGGAGGTAGAGAATAGAATGGTGATCACCAGAAGGCTGGAAAGGGTGCAGGGGTTGGCGTGGAGACAGATTGGTTAAATGGGTATGAACATACAGTTAGTTAGAAGAAGTTCTAAGTTCAATAGCAAAGTAGGGTGACTACAGTTAACAACAATGTATGGTATATTTCAAAATAGCCAGGAGAGAGGGCTTGAAATCTTCCCAATACATAAAAATTATAACATTCGAGGTTATGGGCACCCCAAATACCCTGACTTGGTCATTACACACTGTACCTGTAACAAAAAAATCACATGTACTCCATAAACATGTACAAATATGTATCCATAACAAAATTTTAAAAATATTTATCATCAGCTGATGCTCTAATTTATTCTCAGCATCCAGCAGGGTGGTCTTAATTATGAACAAGGTCAGCTGCAGAAAATGTCAGATCTGGCCACTGGCTTGGTGCCAGGGTGCCAAGGGGGTTGGGGAGCAAAGCTGAAGGATTCCAATTAGAGACACATCACTGAGCTCCACAACTTTTCTCCAATTAAAACTGCTTCCTATTCAATTCCCAAACAGTTCCCACTTGCCTGTGTACTTGAATTTGAGCCAGAGCTGTTTCTTAGTCCCTAGTATTCTTATCTTATACTGCACCTCAGCAGAAATGTCCCTTTCAATAGAGCAAGCTCCTTTTATTTCCACTATGAAGCTAGAGGCTGAGGAGCCAGGAGACCTCACAAACAGAGGGCTTCATTTATTAGTCACCTTGTTCAACTGGAAAATCAGACACAAAAAAGCAAGGCCAGTTTAGTTTTTTTCGTTTCATTCTTTTCTGGCCCGTTCATGCTGAGGGCAGGCTGAGACAAAGCATACTGAAGAATGTTAAACCAGCTGTTTGTAAATGTTTCTCAAAAGCATCACTCCCAACTATTTATATTACATTTGTATTCATGGGAAGAAAATCTCTGCCAAGACTTAAAAACAAAACAAAACAAAACAAAACCCTCTTAGAAAACCGTCTGAATCCTGCCTCAAAAACTGCAAATGGGCATTTCTGCCCTTCCCCTGCTGCGACCACAAACAGGACTCTCAGGAAAATAGAGAAAATGTATGAATGGTTAAACCTTATTTAAAATCAGCCTAATTTCCCCAGTGATAGGGTCCCCAAATTGTTGATGCTCGAGTCAATAGGTACAATCCCCTGCAACAGTACCAGAAGAAGGCCACCAGAAAAAGAACCTTGCTAAAACCTGATGTCCTGTGGAAGTGTGGTTTTCTAAAGGGATAATTTTTATAGCAAAATGTATCCATTTCTTCAAAATAATCACAAAAATAACACTCTCCAAATACATGTGGACTGTAGAAGGGCTAAGAAGTTGACTTCATCTTGGTGTTTTAGTAACTACAACCCAAAGTATGAGGCCATCACTCATCATCAGAGATGAACTGTAGGGTCAGAGAGAGCCAGGATGCCAGCAGCAAGAATTTTCCACTCATCAAACTGGCCAAGATGAAAAAATGAAATCAAATCCATGTTGTTGAAAGTCTGGGAAACAGAAGCTCGAAGAAATTGCTGGTGGTAGTGAATGCTGGCTGACTTTGAAGAACATTACCTCTCAAAATGTACAAAGCATATACCATTTGCTATATAAGGTCACTCTGCTATAGGAATTTTTCTGACAGATATACTCACATGTATGCAAATACAAGGACCCTACTAGAAATGCAATGAAATAGAGCACAAAACTATAACAACTAAATGCCCTACAGTATGGAACTAGGAACTACTTAAATATGTTATAATACATTCCTACCATGAAATACAATATAGCTATTAAAAAGAAGATGAAATGGGAAGATTTCCAAAGCAGTAAGTGAAAAAAGTGCAGAACAATAAATAGAGTTCAATCCCATTTGTGTATAAAAGGCTATATTTTCTGCTGGAATTTGCATAAAACATTTCTAGACACATACCACAAGAAATGTTGTGGCTGCTTCTAGGAAGTGAGACTGGCAGGTATTTTATAAACTTCGATCCTGTTAAATTCTATTTTCAGCCGGGCACAGTGACTCACACCTGTAATCCCAGCACTTTGGGAGTCTGAGGCGGGCAGATCACCTGAGGTCAGGAGTTCGAGACCAGCCTGACCAACATGGAGAAACCCTGTCTCTACTAAAAATACAAAATTAGCTGGGCATGGTGGCGCATGCCTGTAATCCCAGCTACTCGGGAGGCTGAGGCAGGAGAACTGCTTGAACCCAGGAGGTGGAGGTTGTGGTGAGCCAAGATCGTGCCATTGCACTCCAGTCTGGGCAACAAGAGCGAAACTCTGCTTCGAAAAA
>NW_016832197.1:0-276 GCF_001698545.2 Rhinopithecus bieti | reverse complement strand
GATATTGCCACTGGTATCATCGCCTCCCTCCCAGGACATAGGGAACAATATCACAAGGAGGTATACACCCCCTGCAATATGGGGAGTAATATCTTCCTCTCCCCCGCTGGCTATTAGGAACAATGGCACAGAAGGGGTGTACACCCCCTGCTCTATTGGGGGCGATATCCTCTCCGTTCCTGGATATTAGGAACAATATCACTAGGGAGTGTACACCTCCTGCAATATTGAGACTGATATCATCCTCTCGCCCTCTGGATAGTAGCAATCATATCA
>NW_016832196.1:0-1143 GCF_001698545.2 Rhinopithecus bieti | reverse complement strand
TTAAGCAACTTAAGCTTTACATGCTACAAAAAATACAGGTTTAAATGCTAATAAAAATGGGTGCAAATGAAACACTCTTTCTGTGGTCCAGGGAATCTTAACTATTCTATTAGAAAGACTTGCAGCTTGGAACTACAGCTGTCCTCCCACATCCTGTCCACTGCAAAGCCCTGCAACACACACACACGTGATCCCCCCCACACATGCACATAGATGCACGTACATAAATACATTCAAATGTACCTGCCTGCACACACACATGCACACACACAGATGCAGATACATAAGTATATTCACATGTACATACCTGCACACACACACACGCACATACATACATACACATGTATATACCTGCATGCACGCACACACACACACACACACACACACACACACAGACACACACACACGCTGTGCTTCATGCCCTCACTAGGGTGGCCAGGGAGGGAATGCGTGTTTTTAGGAGAAATGAAGACAACTCAGGCCCCTCATTCTCCTGGTGTTTGCACAAGTGCCTTCTCTGCAGACCATGCTTCAGTGTCTTTCTTGGTTCTCCCTCTTACTGAAAGACAGAAGCAGAGGCCTGGCACATACTCGGTTGCTTAGGGCTTAAGCCAATTTCGCAAGCTTCGTGGGGAGCCTCGTGAGATGAAGGCACTGCACAGCCTCCCCAAAAGAGGCGTCAGCTTTACATGGATCCTTGAGCCCAGGAAGGCGATAGGTGAGACATCGCAGTTCGTCAGAAGACACATGCAAACTCCAGTGAGAAAGGGCAAGGGTCAAAGATTTTACTCTCCCGGAGAAGGGGTTCTCAGGCTGTAAACAGCAGACAGAAGACTTCATTGCATGGGTAGTGAGGTGACGGCGAGCTACAGTTTTCACTGGGAACTGAGATCAAGAGTGACCTGACCCCCTACTCATGTTCGTCTCTCCCTGTCTCTCTTTGCCTTTTGTGTCTCCCTTCCTATCTCTCTTGTTCCTTTTCCTCTCAGCCTCCTCTGTCTCTCTCCCCATCTCTCTTCCTCTCTCTCTCTCTCACTCTCTTCTCCCCATCTCTCTTTCTCTCTCCTTCTTTTTCACTTCTCTCTCCCTCCTCATCTCTCTGCCTGCCACTGTTCAGGCTCCTGGGGCCCCACGTGGATGGGC
>NW_016832195.1:0-2767 GCF_001698545.2 Rhinopithecus bieti | reverse complement strand
TTATGGTTTTCATATCTATCAGTTCTTTTAAGGACTTCTCTACCTTGATTATTCTAGTTAACCATTTGTTAAATCTTTTTTCAAGGTTTTAATTTCTTTGCGCTGGTTACATAGTTCCTCCTTTAGCTCTGAGAAGTTTGATCTGAAGCCTTCTTCTCTCAACTCGTCAAAGTCATTCTCCATCCAGCTTTGTTCCATTGCTGGTGATGAGCTGCATTCATTTGGGGGGGAGATGTGCTCTGATTTTTTGAATTTCCAGCTTTTCTGCACTGCTTTTTCCCATCTTTGTGGTTTTATCTGCCTTTGGTCTTTGATGATGGTGATGTACTGATGGGGTTTTGGTGTGGGTGTCCTTTCTGTTTGTTAGTTTTCCTTCTAACAGTCAGGACCCTCAGCTGTAGGTCTGTTGGAGTTTGCTTGAGGTCCACTCCAGACCGTTTGCTTGGATATCAGCAGCGGAGGCTGCATAAAAGTGAATATTGCTAAACAGCAAATGTTGCTGTCTGACCATTCCTCTAGAAATTTCTTTTCAGAGGTGTACCCAGCCATGTGAGTTGTGATGTGTCAGTCTGCCCCTAGTGGGGGATGTCTTCCAGTCAGTCTACTTGGGTGTCAGGGACCCACTTGAGCAGACAGTCTGTCCGTTCTCTGATCTCAAACTCCATACTGAGAAAACCACTACTCTCTTCAAAGCTGTCAGACAGGGATATTTACATCTGCAGAGGTTTCTGCATATATTATTTTATCACATGGATACTAAGTCCAGTGCCCAATAGTTATTTTGTCTTCTCTCCATTCTCTCACCCATTTCCTTCTAGTACACCACAATGTCTACTTTCTTCTTTGTTTTCATAAGTATTTTTTATTTATCTCCCACTTATAAGTGGAAACATGGGGTATTTGGTCTTCAGTCTCTGTATTAGTTTGCTAAGAATAATAGCCTCCAGCTCAGCCAGTTCCCAAAAAGGGCACGATATTGTTTCTTTTGTCGGCTGCATAGTAATCCATAGTGGACATGTACCACATTTTTTTAATGCAATCTGTCACTGATTAGCATGTAGTTTGATTCCATATCTTTGCTATTGTGAATAATGATGCAGTGAACATTTTCATGCATGAATCTTTAGAATAGAATAAATTATATTGCTTTGAGTATATACCTGCAATGGGATTGCTGGATTGATTGACATTTCTGCTTTTAGTTGTTTGAGTAATCCTCATACTGCTCTCCACAATGGTTAAAATAATTTACACTTCGACCAACAATGTGTAAACATTCCATTTTCTTTTAAGCTCACCAGAATCTGTTGATTCTTGCCTTATAAATATAGTCATTCTGACTGTTGTGAAATGATATCTTATTGTGGATCATTGCATTTATCTAATGATTATATATATATACATATCAAGAGATGTTAAACTTGTGTTCATATGCTTGCTAGCTCCATGTATGTCTTCTATTGAGATATGTCTGCTCATGTCCTTTGCACATTTTTAAAAGAAGTGTATTTTGCAAAATTTTCCTCCCATTCTGTAGATTGTCTGTTCACTCTGATGGTGTTTCTTTTGCTTTGCAGAAACTCTTTACTTTAGATACCATGTGTAAGTTTTTACTTTCAGTACACTTGCTTTTGGTGTCTTCATCACAAAATATTTCGTCATTTCTCTGCATGAGATGAAATTGCCTAGATTACCTCCCAGAGTTTTTGTAGTTTTGGATTTTACAATTACATCATTAACTCATTTTGAGTTGATTTTTGATATGCTCTTAAAATGGGTCTAGTTTCCTTTTTTTTTATATGGCTAGACAATTGTCTGAGTATCATGTATTAAATAAGTGATATTTTTCTCATTATTTGTTGTTAGTTATGCCAAAGATTAAATGGATACCAAGGTACAAATGTGTTTCTAGGCCATCTTGTTCCATTGGTGTGTGCTCCTGTTTTTGTACCAGTGTCATGCTGTTTTAGTTACTGTAGCCTTGTAGTGTAATTTGGAGTCAAGTATGTGATGCCTCTTCTTTTTGTCTTTGTGCTTAGAATTGTCTGAGTTATTTTGGCTTTTTAGTTCTAAACACATTTTTTAAATAGTTTTTTTTTTCTTCTAATTCTGTCATTGAATCAAAAAAGTCATTGATAGTTTGATAGAAATAGCATTAATCTGTAAACGATGTGGTCAAATTGACTGTTTCAATAATATTGTTTCTTCCTATATATTAGCATGTTTTTTTTTTTTTCAGTTGTTTGCATTACCTCTGATTACTTTGAGTTGTATAGTTCTTCTAGAGATTTTTCACCTCTCTGCTTAAATGTATTCTCAGATATTTTATTGTTTGTGTGGCAAATGTGAATGAGATTGTGTTTCTAAATTGGCTCTCAGTTGTCATTAATGTACAAGAATGCTAGTACTTTTTGTACATTGATTTTGCAATCTGCAACTTTCTGAAGTTGCTACTCAGCTGAAGCAGCATTTGTGTTGAGGCTATGTGCTTTTTTGTTAGAGTCAGGCCAAATGCAAACAGGGATAGTTTGGGTTCCTCTTTTTCTATATTGATGCTTATTTCTTTTGCTTATGGAATTCAATGCCCAGAACTTCTTGTTGAAGTTCCAGTATCCTAGACATTTCAATACTACACTGAATGGAGGTGGGCACAAAAGGTGTCCTTGTCTTGTGCTGGTTTTCAGGGGAATATTTCTAGTTTTGCTCATTCAGCATAATATTGTCTGTTTTTTGGTCATAGAAGGTTTTTATTTTATTTATTTATTTA
>NW_016832194.1:0-700 GCF_001698545.2 Rhinopithecus bieti | reverse complement strand
GTAATCCCAGCTACTTAGGACGCTGAGGTAGGAGAATCACTTGAACCTGGAAGGCAGGTTGAACCTGTGAGGCAGAGGTTGCAGTGAGCCAAGATCACCCCACTGCACTCCAGCCTGGGTGACAGAGCAAGACTCCATCTCAAAGAAAAGATAGTCCACCATGATCACATGGGTTTCATACCAGGGATGCAGGGATGGATTAACATACACAAGTCAATAAATGTGATACACCACATAAACAGAATTAAAAACAAAAAAATCACATGATCATCTCAGTAGACACAGAAAAAGCATCTGACAGAATGCAGCATCCTTTTATGATTAAAACCCTCAGCAAAATCGGTGTACATGGATCATACCTCAATGTAATAACCCACAGCCAACATAATACTGAATGGGGAAAAGTTGAAAGCATTCCCCCTGAGAACTGGAACAAGACAAGGATGCCCACTCTCACCACTTCTATTCAGCATAGTACTGGAAGGCCTAGCCAGAGCAATCACACGAGAGAAAGCAATAAAAGACATCTGGATCGGTAAAGAGGAAGTCAAGCTGTTGTGTTTGCTGATGACATGATTGTATGCCTAGGAAACCCTAAAGACTCCTCCAAAAAGCTCCTAGAACTGATAAATGAATTCAGGAAAGTTTCAGGAGACAAAATGAATGTACACAAATCAGTAGCTCTGTTATACCCCAACAG
>NW_016832193.1:0-794 GCF_001698545.2 Rhinopithecus bieti | reverse complement strand
TTGCAGAATCCACGACAACAGTGTTGGAAAACTGTTCCAAGAAGGGAAGGGTGGAGCTCTTTGTGATGGTCAGACTTCAGAAAGCAATCTCTCAGGAAGTTTCTCTCTAGTTATTATCTGAGGAGATTTCCTTTTTCACCACTTGCCCCATGTGCTCCCAAATATCACTTTGCAGATTCCACGAAAAGAGTGTTACCAAACTGTTTCTTCAGTTCTAAGCTGTAACTCTGTAAGATGAATTCACAGATCACAAGGAAGTTTCTCAGAATGCTTCTTTCACGTTTTGAACTGATGGTATTTCCCTTCCCAGTGTAGGCCTGAATACGATCCAAAGAAGCCCTTCTCAGGTTCCCCAAAGACAGTGTTAATGGACTGCTCCAAGAAGCATAAGTATAACTCTGGGAAATGAATTCACACATCCCCAAGAAGTTTCTACGAAAGCTTCTTTCTAGTTTTCATCGGAGGATATTTCCTTTGTCACCGTACGCTTCATTGCACTTAGAAGTATCCCATTGCAGATTTCCAGAAAACTGTGTTAGCAAACTGATCACTGAAGAGAAACGTCTAACCCTGTGAGTTGCATTCACACATCGCAATGCAGTTTCTCAGAAGGCTTCTTTCCAGTTTTGATCTGAGGATATTTCCTTTTTCACCATAGCCCTCAATGAGCTCCCAATATCACTTTGCAGAATCCACGACAACAGTGTAGCAAACTGTTCCAAGAAGGTAAGGGTGGAAATCTGTGTCATGAAGTTACACATCAGAAAGCAATCTCTCAGAAAGCTTCTCTCTAT
>NW_016832192.1:0-1179 GCF_001698545.2 Rhinopithecus bieti | reverse complement strand
TGGGACCCTCCCGGCCAGGTGAAGGCTATATTCTTCTGGTGTGCCCGTTGTTTAAACTGCGGTATTGGGGTGGGAGTTACCCGATTTTCCAGGTGTTGTGTGTCTCAGTTCCCCTGGCTAGGAAAAGGGATTCCCTTCCCCCTTGCACTTCCCAGGTGAGGCGATGCCTCGCCCTGCTTCAGCTCTCGCTTGTCAGGCTGCAGCAGCTGACCAGCACCAATTGTCCGGCACTCCCTAGTGAGATGTCCCCAGTACCTCAGTTGAAAATGCAGAAATCACCGGTCTTCTGTGTCGCTCGCGCTGGGAGTTGGAGACTGGAGCTGTTCCTATTCGGCCATCTTGCTCCACCCCCTTAATCGATATTGGGATTTTAAATACAGGCCTCATTGGGCTCCAAGTTGTACCTTCATAGATTCCACATGAAAGTGTCTCCAACCTGCTGAATCAAGAGAAAGTTTATCTCTGTTAAATGATTCCATGCATTACAAAGGTGTGTCACAGATACTTTCTTTCCAGTCTTTATCATGGGATATTCTGTTTTTCACTGTATGCCTTAATGGGCTCTGAAGTGTCCCTTCATAGATCACACAAAAGGTGTGATTCCAACCTGCTGAATCAAAGGAAAAGTTTATCTCTGTAAGATGAATCCACACATTGAAAAGCAGTTTCACAGATGTCTTCTTTCCAGTTTTTAGCACGGGATATTCAGTTTTTCACAATATACCTCAATGGGATCCCAAATGTTCTTTCCTACATTCTACAAAAAGAGTGTTTCCAACCTGTGGAATCAAAATAAAGGTTTAACAGTGTGAGATGAATCCACACAACCCAAAGCAGTTGGACAGATAGCTTCTTTCTAGTTTTATAGTGGGATATTCATTTTACACTATGTTCCTCAATAGGCTCTGAAATGTCCCTATGTAGACCCTTTAAAAGAGGATTTCCAACTTGCTGGTTCAAAATAAAGGTTTAACTCTGTGAGATGAATCCACATATTGCCATGTGGTTTCACAGATACCTTTTTTCTAGTTTTTATTGTGGGATACTTGGATTTTCACTATAGGCCTCAGTGGGCTTTGAAATGTGCTTTTGTTGATTCTACAAAGTAGTTCCCAAACTGTTGAATCAAAAGAAAGGTTTAGCTTTCTAGGATGAATCCGCACATTGCAAAATAGTTTC